>NW_022730688.1:0-564 GCF_011630105.1 Anneissia japonica | reverse complement strand
CAAAGCAACAGAACGTGATTGCATCTTCCTTCCCAGGTGTTCATGTAACATTTGCATGTTGTTAGCTAACCAGTTGTGTGTATTCCTTTGTGGAAATGAGTACCGCGGTGTACTCATTGGCTATGTTCTCACCATAGAGATGTTTAATAGCTCTATGGTTCTCACACTACAGCTAACGGTTAGCAAGATCCAGATCCTGCTAACCGTTAGCGTACGTGTGATTGGTTGATGATAGAGAAACGCGCTCAACTTGCTAACCGCCGATAGCGCTTGCTAACCGTTAGCGGTAACCGATCGGGCGTTCTCACACAGGTGCTAACGGTTAGCGCTAGCGGTTAACTTCCGATCCGGATACTTTATAAGTCAATCGTGACGTCATCACTGTAACTCCCAATGTTATTTGCCTATTCCCCAGCGTCTACTAATTTTTCTATTAGTGGACACTTGGCTTGATTTTTTTTAGGTTCGTTTGCAAAAAAAATCCTCATTTTTTTCGTCCCCGCGAATACATCGCGCACCGCGATAAAAATTGAATTGTAATTGAAAATTACTTTCGTAAAACAA
>NW_022730687.1:0-3518 GCF_011630105.1 Anneissia japonica | reverse complement strand
TATCCATGACGTCAACATACGAAGCCACGCCCCCTCGGCTGAACCCGTTGTATTTAGCATCTACCTGTGCGAGATGCGAAGTACAAAAACTAATCTCATTAGAGAGGGCGCACTTTATTGACTGTATAAAGTATACATAAAAGCGAGAGTATTCCAGTGGATGCGATCTACCTCCGAATTTGCCTAGTAACGATGAATTCGTCGAGAAAATGGTAATATTTTATGAGAAATAGTCTATATTTCTCTTTTTCTTTATTCTTTTGCGTAAACCTAAAATTCATGCCAATATTTTTTCATGATTTATAATAATTGGAGTAATGCAAATGCATATTTTCTATAAAAAAAAAATCAGTTTTTAGTGTAATTTTGCCGGGAATGGGGCTCCGACCGACACAATTTCTACGTCGATTAAGTCACGTCGTCACATCACGATGTTCTATTGACGACCAGAATACCACTGCTTGGGTATTTTGACTTGGTCTTGGGTTCTTGGGTATTCCGTTCAAATCCTTGGGTATTTTTTATTTATACTAAGAAATTAAATATTTTTGTCATAGAGGAAGAATTAAGAAGTAACAAAGTATATTTCAGTCCATTCAAGTAAGCAAAACTCAACAAAGTGCACATAACATTGTTAATTGACTGTTAATTGCTATAAACATGGGTTCAGAATTTATTTGTGATTTGCGTTGATATTGATCTTACCTAATTAATGCATTACATAATAAAAATTGATCACTGATCTACTGATAACACTTGCCGACTGAGGGCGTATTTTTCTGTCCGTATAATTATCACCTCATGAATATTAATTTAAACACAAACAATTCCAATAAAAAAATTAGTTTATAAATTGAACTAAAAGGGAAACTATACAAATTTTAATGCATTTTCAGGAAGCTTGGGTAATTTTGGTCAATTTTTGCTGAATCTTGGGTATTAAAATTTCGACCCAGTCATTGGGTATATCAAAAATTGTGAGTGGTCACGCTGGTTGAAGTAGGCATAGCCATTGAATTCATGTCAGTCGATTAAACAACCTAAAATTAAACAATTTTTCACTTCGATTCGTTAAAACTACGTAAGAATTCGAGTCAACTCGACCCCATGTCAATCCTGACATGGGGCCGAGTTGACTGGGGTCGAGTTGACTTGGGGCCGAGTTGACCTGCTCCCCTACATAATCTAACGTACATTCAACGTCGATTCTCCTCCTCAGTACGCCGTGATGTGACGTTGTACACTGACATTGAATCAAGGTTGATAGCAGGTCAATTGATTGAACAACCAGAAGTAACGTCTATTCAACGACGTATACGTCGTGATATGTGATGTTGATTTAACGTCTGTGATTTTTTTTCTTTGATTTGTTTATAGATCGTTTTAGGCGATAGCCAATTCATTATTAAACTATGAATACCGGTACGGTATGTTTAATTGTTATAATATTTTAGTACAGTAATTTACATTTTAGGTGATTTATATTCCACCCTATACTCTCCCAACAAATCTTTCCTTTAACAAACATGCCTTCTTTCTAGCACACTCTCCCCTAACAAACTCGCTCCCAAATAAAGTCACCATTTTAGGTTTCGTCATATTAGACAGGATGTGATAATTATAATTATCAAGATTAAGTTTAATTATTATTTCTATTTCGGTATGTTATATTAAGCCCTTATAACACCGTATTCTGTTTTTTTTAAATGTTTATATAGTATATTATTACATTCCTTTTTATTAGCTTTATATAGGCCTATCATAATTTAATTCATATTTCATATTACTGCAGATTCCGTTTTGTGTATAGGCGCATATAGATTTTGCTATTTTTTTGCTTATATATAGTTTAAGAATTACTGTATATATTATTACATTCCGTTTTAATAGTTTTAAATAGATGTATCATAATTTAAGGCATAGTTCATATTACAGGTACTTTAGATTTCGTTTTGTCTATAGGCGCATATCGATTTTGTTATTTTATGCTTACATATAGTTGAAGAAATACTGTATATATTATTTACATTCCGTTTTAAAAGCTTTATATAGGCCTATCATAATTTAATGCATATTTCATATTACTGTAGATTCCGATAGGCGCATATTGATTTTGTTAGGTTCTAAGACCACCGTATACAATATTACAATTCAAATTTGTTAGTAGGCCTATACCGATACAGCATATTTTTACGTATTTATTCATAGATTCCATTTTAGTAGGCCTATTTATTTTTATAGAAATATTATATACGCCTTTAACTTTAAGTATCGATTTCGTTTTTTTAGTCAGATTCTTTCCTTCATTCTCAGGTGTGTTATACTCTCCTACAACACCATGAACACCATTGAATGTTAGTTGGGGGCAGATTTATTAGGAGGCGAGGTTATAGGGTTAAGTTTGTGCTGGAGGCGAGATTGTTTGTGGGTGAAATTCAAATTTACATAGGCCTACGATAGGCGACTTTGTATAAGTAAAGGGTAAAAGATCTTAAAGGAAAATTTCCAAGGGAAAAGTTTGCTAAGGGCGAGTTGACTGGTGGTATTCCGTTACATTATACATAAAGTTTATATTTGTATGGATTTCACAAAGTAATATATAACTTCAGCAATTTTTACAATATCGTTATGTTGCTCATGATATTAAAATATTTAATTAGCTTTTATTTAATAAAGTTACTATGCCATAAGTTTTTAAAATGGTAAGGCATTTGGTGAAATTCTTGATTTCTATTCGATGTACAGGTATGTCAAACAGTACAAGGTCTAATAATTGATGGGGATATTTTTTATATTAATAAGTTTAATTCAAATTTATTAACTTATGTTGCCAAATTTATTATGGACTTAAATTTTTCATTTGCAAATTAGTCAGTTCCATTTTGTTTTATTTCATTTTCCAGATTGGACTAAATATATCTTACCATTCGTCGTTAAACTTGTAAATTTTAACGTATACAGGCATAACAAACAACCACATTTCAATTCAAAATTTCATAATTTTAATTTGATATTTTTATAAACTGAGTGTATAATGGGTTGGATAAGATCTATTAAATTTAAAAAAAATTAAGATACTTCTGAACATGGTTGTCTAGTAATACAGGCATTTTTTTTATCACTTTCATATAATTATAATGGTGGCATTTTTTTTCTTTTAATACGTAGATAGTCAAAATTTAGTAGCTTGAATGGACACTTGAAAAAGTCTAGATGACACTGTCTATGTATTATTGTGTGCTTCTGATTAAATATGTTTAAACTGCAGAATCTGGTAATAATTTTGTTTTTATTGCTGACTTTTTTTAAAAAATATGATATCAATATCAATTTAACAACACTTTTTATTCACAAATTCAAGGTCGTATCGACGTCAATGAATGAGGTTGTTTCAACGCTAACACCTGATGTCCAGTTTTGTCTACCCTCTTGTCAACGTCGATTCAAAGTTGATGTTTTACGCTAATCCAACTACGATATTTAAGTAGATCTACCGTTCAAAACCAACGTGAACCCAA
>NW_022730686.1:0-515 GCF_011630105.1 Anneissia japonica | reverse complement strand
GCTGAAAAGCTAGTTTAACTTATTTGACAATAGCATCTTTTAAAAAATAAATTATTTTATTTACAAAAACAAATAATATATTAATTGATTAAATTATTTTATTTAAAATAACAAACAAATGGTATGTTAATTGGTTAAATTATTAAAAAAAACAACCACCAAAACAAATGGTTCATTGATGGATTGATTAGTTTTTTATTTTTGTGCAGAATTTTATATACTTGAAAATTAAAATAAAAAATAAATTTTAAATTAATTTACTGAATTTTATAATGAGTGGGTGGGATTCTTACCAGGGCCATGTTTTCTGGGGCAATATTGAGATTCCCATTCTTCACTACAGTACTTAAAATAAATTTAAATATCATGTTTGAATTTATGAATCATTCATTTAATTAACACATTTTTGTGGAACATATTTGTAATACTACTCTATAATTTTTTTCTATAATTTTGTTTTAAAATTTTAAATGTTAGTCTTTAGAGGCTTTTAAATGCAATTTCATCACCTTTTG
>NW_022730685.1:0-779 GCF_011630105.1 Anneissia japonica | reverse complement strand
TCCCAAACTTGACTATAGCTACATATTATTTTTATCAATGCTTTTCTCATTATTTTTATTAATATTTTTATGTATAAATATTATATAATGTTCATTATATTTCTAGAAATTTATTATATCTGAGAGATTACGAGGGAGATGTGTCTTCTCTGTATCTGAACTTTGTGGTGGCAGACAGCCAGATGGGTGAAACACAGGTAACAGCACTATATTATGTAGATAATTAGATTTAAATGATGTTCAGCAAATGAGTAAATTGCTTACTAAGCCGATCAATTTAAGGTTACCATCTATGTTATGAACTCTACTACTAGTACTACTGCTACTACTACTACTACTGCTACTACTAATAGTACAGGGGTCCCAAGTTTGGATAGACATTTCCTGAAGATTTCAAAAGCTCATCTAATTTTGTATTGCTCCTCATGGTGATACCTATCAACACTGACTTCCCTGAGACAAATGATAATAAAGAGGTAATGCAGTAGTAAAAATATGCAGGTTTAATGAATTTGTGGGAGACAGGTTATGTTCCACTCCAGTTGCAGGAGTGTGAGTCCGTTCTAACTTCTGGTCTTGGGACCCCTGTTACTTCTACTACTTCTACACAATGAAATAAATTAATCTTAAGTTGAAACAAAGTTTTTAAAACTGGTCTCACGACAATAAAGTGAAAATTACTTACTCAAATTTTCGACTTTCGTCCGACAAAAAAAATTAATTTTGTCATTTTAAGTAGTACCTTTCTGAATGTATTTTCGTGTGTGAGTGTGTGTGTT
>NW_022730684.1:0-502 GCF_011630105.1 Anneissia japonica | reverse complement strand
GAAGATGATGATGATGATCCTGACAATAACAATAGGTGATCCGCTAGTGTTAGCGGATCACCAATAAAAAAAAGATGAAGATGATGATGATGATCCTGACAATAACAAGAGGTGATCCGCTAGTGTTAGCGGATCACCAATAAAAAAAAGATGATCCTGACAATAACAATAGGTGATCCGCTAACGTTAGCGGATCACCAAAAAGATGAAGATGATGATCCTGACAATAACAAGAGGTGATCCGCTAGTGTTAGCGGATCACCAAAAAGACTAGATTTGAACTCGTCACTGAGGACGAGTTTGGTGATCCGCAGTACTTTGACCCTCACGAAGCACGCGCGTTTCTGATTGAAAAGTATTATATGCTAAAACATGCTCTATTTAAAGAGTAATTTTGAGCGTTTTAAAAGAAATTTTGAAGGAAAAGAATAATTTTGAGCATTTTAAGGACTTACGAATGTGTACACATACGTCCTTACGTCCGTGCGCACGGTAGTATTAA
>NW_022730683.1:272-597 GCF_011630105.1 Anneissia japonica | reverse complement strand
AAGTCGGGGAAAGCTCATTTCCCGCCATCTAGGAATCAAAATTTTCCCGGGGAAGAACCACAGGATCTCCCCACCCCCCACCTTTCTTTTTGGGATTTATCGATTCATGGAAAAACTACGTATGCAACTTACTCAATCTTTTTTTTATGTATGTATACACACATAAGGCCTATTTACTGTAATAACAATGGGAAAATATTATCTGAAAGTTTTCAAGAGTGGAAAACCTTGAATTTTGAAGAACTTAATTACTTTTAAGTTCTTCAAAATTCAAGGTGTTCCCCTCTTGAAAATTATTATAATGAATCAATGAACCCAGGGAAAG
>NW_022730683.1:0-224 GCF_011630105.1 Anneissia japonica | reverse complement strand
ATGAGATTTCCCGACTTCTGAAGTATTTTTTAATGACTTTAATTTAAAAGACACCTCAGAAGTCGGCAAAGTTCATTTCCCGCCTTCTAGGAATCAAAATTTTCCTGGGGAAGAACCCCCGGACCCCCCCCTTTCTTTTTGGGATTCATCGATTCATGAAAAATTCGTATGCAACTACTCATTTTTTTTTTAATTGTTATGTATGTATACACACATAAGCCCTA
>NW_022730682.1:0-1337 GCF_011630105.1 Anneissia japonica | reverse complement strand
TTAGGTAGATTATAGAGAGTAATTTATAAACTTGTTTTCCCTAATGTGTATAACAAGAATAGCAATTTTAGTAACAGGGTAGAGTATTGTATATTCAATACTGTACTTTATTTTAGGCTTTAAACAATTCTATATAAATATATATAAAGTGGTATTTTCCTCATGATGATTTAATGTTTTAATGTCATTTTAGTTAATTTCGTAAAAGTAATGTTGGGTAAAGGATCAGATATATTGATTTATTAGTTAATTTGTTTTATGTTTTAACACTTGTCATTATGATTTTAAATGTGTTAAGATGATCATTAAAGTGCTTGATACAGAGTAACCAACATCTAACTGAGGTCTATGTGAATTCTTTCACAGTCGGAATATCCTGGAAACACCCGTAAAAATATCTCTAATAATTTAAGTAAAAAAAAATTGGTTTCACAATTTTGTAAATTATTTAATCTTACTTAACTCAATAATGACACGTATTACTACATCTACAATAATTTATCTTAATTTTTCCATCTGACCCTAATAATATTAACCTATATGGTATTAATCCATATGGTGTCAGTGATCACATTAATAACATGTAGTAGAAAGAAAGTCAGTTATCAAATTAAAAGACATAATAAAATTAAGGTTCGTTCAATAAAAAATTACACCTCCGATATATTTATCTCTAAAACTAATGATATATATATTGGTCTGATATTTCAAAATGCACTAATAATACTCAGCATGGGACAGGTTTAAAGTTAAGGTGTTAAGTGTCGTCGATGATGTTGCTCCTCTTAAGAAAATTAGGATTAAGCAGCGTTTCAAACCATGGTTCTCTAGCGAAATAAGAGATATTATCATTAAACGAGATCGTTGTTTAGCAAAGTTAAAAAAAACCCCACAAAATCAACAGGTATTTACTGAATTTAAGAAGTTAAGAAACGCTATTAATTGTAAAATCAATCAAAATAGCAAAGAAATGTTTTTCTGTTAAATTTAATGAAAATAAAAATAAGCTAAAAAAGCTATGGGATGTTTTAAAAAATGTAGGTATAGGAAAAAATAAACAATAGGATAATACAGTACCGTATTACTTTGCAATGTGACGCAATTATTTATGACAAAGTTTCTATTGCCGGAGATTTAAATTCATTTTTCGTTAATACTCCTGGTAACCTGGTAAACAAACTCCCTCCTTCGTCTAGTACCAATCAATATTATCAATAATTCAAAATTGGTTTAGACTCCATACCTGCAAAATTCCTCAAAGATGGAGCGCTGGCGATTATCCAACCACTGACCCATATTGTGTATATGTATATATATACATATATATATACACATAT
>NW_022730681.1:0-953 GCF_011630105.1 Anneissia japonica | reverse complement strand
TTTAGATAAATATCCTCCCTGCAGCGGCCAAATAAATCACTACACCCCCACTGAGTGTGATATATCCAGTAAGATAAAGTTGTATTGTATTGTATTATACAAATCTGCATCTTCCCCTGTTGTATAGTAATAAGTTTGGGAAGCTACTATTATTAGTAACCAAATTACCTTACTAGGTATATAACGTCACACAACCCCACCCCCTCCCCGGGCCTGTTAAATTAATACCCTATAATTTTCACTCTGATGTACTCTACTGATATATATATTAAAGTTGAACAGCATAGGCAAACAAATGAAATAAAAAGTGAACGTATAACTAAACATATATACAAAATACATTTATCATTATACTTCAACTTAATATTTCATTTGCTTACCTATGCTGTTCAAATGTATATATATATATATATATATATATGTATGTATATATATATATATATGTATGTATATAACACTTTGTGTGTAAAATATATTTAAAAAAATTTTATCATAGAAAGCTAATATTTATGATTAATTTAGGTTGCAAAATTGAGATAAGTGGTTAGTGCTTGTATTCACTCTCGGTTACTATACCATGGAATGTCGCAGTTTTAATCCAATCAAGCAAAGACACTTTTTCAAACAGCTTATATAAGTTCTCAAAAAGTGGGTCTGAAGTAAGCTAAAGGTACTCTAGGAATCGCAGCATCACAATCGGAAAGTACCGTACAACGCCGACTGTAACCCTTTTTTCAAAACCCAGGTCCTAGTAAGCAAAACGAGCTGCTTGCAATTTGGACATTATCTCATGGCCCGTGAGATAAACTGTAAAATTAATTTGGTTCTCCCAACAAATTAAGAGAACATTTTTCCAAACAGCTTCAGATATACATGCTCATAAAGTGGGTCTGAGGTAAGCTAAAGGTACTCTAGGAGTCGCCGCTAATATTACCTCGCCCACACCAGGGATA
>NW_022730680.1:511-8883 GCF_011630105.1 Anneissia japonica | reverse complement strand
GTTTGGAGTTGGATGAGTCGTGAACGACGGAGGAAATCCCCTTGCCAAACTGAGTATGAGTTTGGCAATTCCTAGATACAAAGCCTGCAACTACTTATTTGCAAGGTTAAAAGCGTTAGTGGATGTTTGATGGAGAATTAATTTGGTTAATTATTAAATTATTAAATACTTTATACTGAGAGCCCGTGGAATACGATAACTGAATATTATATATAATATTTAATCAAAAGATCCGGGATTTAAGAAAACTAAATTAAACGACAAGATTTAATAGTTAGAAAAGAAATTTACATTAACACAACACTACACGTTTAATATCAGTCAAAAAAAAATTCTTAAATATAAGCATCAAACACGAAAAGGGGAAATCAGAAAAAAAACCTGAATGAGACTTTACTTTTCTTAAAATCTGTTCAAACTATGTTCAGACTGTTGAGAAAACGGAGTTACAAATTTAAAAGATAAATACCGTACTATGTGGCAAAAATGTTTTTTTTTTTTTTTTTTTTTTTTTTTATCTACAAAGTTATGATCATGAAGGCAAAAGCTTGATGCCATGATCTGTTGTAATTATAAGAGTGCAGAGATCTTTCATTATCCTATGTAATTTTAAACGGCCACAGACTTTCAGTGGTGTAAGGTCAGTATTGTAGTATTAATGATGCGTTGGGCAATTATTGTCAGAACTCTCGTGTTTCTTCTTGCCATTAACTGTAGCATTGCCATAGTACCAAGAAATAGGCCTAGGCCTATATGAAATATTACTTAAAATAATACTTTGATAAAATGAAACCGATATCTTATGTCTATATCTATGTAAAATTTGAGACTTCATAGCTTTCTTAAGAAGTATAATCTTTGACTTTAGAGCTTATGTTCCTTTTAGGTTTATCGTTCACTATAGTTCCTATATTCTGACACGGTATCAACTGTTATGGTTTCATGGTCCCCATTTTATTGTATCAAAAATCAGATCTGCAAGTCTTTAACAAAAAAGATCGACAACAATGGGACACCAAATCATGTTTGCCACTGAAGAGTTTGCATATAATAGTATTATTTATATTTTTATTATCTAAGCTGATCATGACACGACAATACAAACAAAATGTAATAGGCCAACAGATATGAAGGAAAATGGTAAACCCACGTCAAAAATACCTCTCACGTAGGCCTACATTCAAAAATAAACTGAATAATATCAATAACAGATAGGGGCCTAAGGTTTTTTTTCGTTTCTTTTCTTTTTATGGTAACAACATACAACGATATGTCATCCTGCTTGCAATGAAGACGACCTGAAGTGTATTATTTTATAAGGACTACCGGAGTATCAAAAATATTTACACTACCCGACAGGGGGTGGGGCGTGCGTGTCGTGCCGTATGCTATAAAAAAAATTGTTTGTCCTAGATGCTCGGATTCTCAGGCGTATGTTTATAGACTTTGAATTTCTTCAAATTTAAGATATTTTCATGTGTGATGATATCATGATGCTTAGGCTTATGATAACTTAGCTGCTCACAGTTTGAGGGTGGATAGAATGAAATGTGAATAAACTTAAGAGTGATTAGAAAGTTATGATATTTATATTTATTTTCTTTAATATGGGACGTTTTCTGTGGCTGGATATCATTTAAACAAATTCAGCAAAATTGCATTCGTCATAATCACGTCGTCGTCTTCATCATGATTAGATAAGAATGATGCTGGTAAATGGTGCTATTGTCAATGATGATGAGGATGCAGTGCCGGATCCAAGTTTTTGTGAAGGGAGTTTGGGGCGTGAGTGTCGACTCATATAAGTATATAAGAAAAATGTGTGTTCCCAGATGCTCGGATAGGCCTATGCACTTTCCTGCACTCTCTTTGAAGACTAGATTTCTTAAAATTTCAGATATTTTCATGTATGGTGATGATGATCATGAAGCTTGGGCTTATTATGACATATGTGGTAACAGTTTGAGGGTGATGGAAGGAAATGCGATCTAAGTGACCCATCATGATTGGGGGCCAGGGGACCAGAAAGGTTTTGTAGTCGGGGTGCTCGGCGAAAGTCTAGGCAAATTTTTAGATTTTGAAGGGAGTCCGACGTCACCCCCTGGAAGTTTAGTTTTCTAGATGTTTGGATATGCACTTTCCTGTAATCTCAAAGGCCTGTGCAATTTTCTTTTAATTTCAGATATTTGTTTGCATGAGTATGGAAGTGTATGGAAAAATAATGATGTTGATGACCATTATAGTGCTGATTATGAGGCTTTGGCTTAATGATGATAATGATGATGATGATGGTAATGATGACATAGGCCTAAGTGGTGGATCAGTTTGAGGCTAGGAGAAGCGATCGATGTGAGCTCATAATGGCCCGGAGACCAGAAATGGTTTGGCGTACAGGGAGCGTAGACCTAGACAAAAAGAATAAAGCAGACTTGATGTTGTGGTAGATAATGAGGGTCTCCTGCATTATGCACATATGTTAATGATGACTGTGTGGCCGACGAAGCACAATTAAATCTTTGCCGTGTAAAGAGTAATAAGAGAAAGAGTATAAGACGTCCAGAGAAAATGCGTCGCGCTTTCCTGATCACACAAGTGATGTCTCCCCTAACGGGGCCGTAATGAATCCATCCCACGCCACTGACGAAAATTCTGATGAACCTAGGTAACAAAGGCTCCGAAAAAATATAGCGATTCTGTTCTTCTGAAAGACTAATTACAGTGGCGTATCCAGGATTTAAGGAAAGGGGTGCTGATGAAAGTAAGAGTTCACACCACGTAAGCGCTACCATGGGTTTTTGTAGGCCTGCATCTGGTTGCCTGGAAATTGAAATTAAATTATCTTTAAAATTCTTTTATTGACAAATTGATAAAAAATAAATAAAAACCCCAATTATTTAGGACTATCTATACACGTCCCCGTAAATGGCACTTGAATACTTTCAATTACAAAAACTACCAATGAATAAAAAGTATAGCCGCGTTAGTCTGCACAGTATAGAAATTATAAAGTAAATAACAGCAGCACTTTTGAGGCTAACAATATATAATGTATTCTCTAGCTTACGAAAGCAGGAGACTGTACAAATGGGATAAGAAAACTACCAAAAATGTTTATCCACCTGAACCCCACCATGGTTTAGGCTCGGGTGAGAAAATTTTCAGAATTTGAGATTTGTGATGCCCGAAAGTACTTGAATATTACAATTATAAAATCTACCATATCGACCTGAGCCCCACATATTGGCGGTGATTCACTGTTGAGTTGGCCCATGGAATAAATAAATAAATATTTGAGGCGCAGATGAGTAAATTTTAAGAATTTGAGACCTTATAGATGCCCCAAAACGACTTGGATACTTAAAATTATCATCCACCTCAGGCACCATGGTCGGATGAGGCTGAGGTAAGACTATTAAAAAAAAAAACTACCATATCCACCTGGGAGCCACCATGGCTGGAGCTCAGGTGAGACGATTTTTAGTGTTTGAGACTTTTATATGATGGGAAATGGCACTTTTAATACATAAAATCTAGGAAAATAGTTGGGGCTAGGTGAACAAATTTTAAGAAGGTACGAGGTTCACGAAAATAGTACCGTACTTGAATATTACAATTACAAAATCTACCATATCCCCCTGAAACCACCATGGTTTGGGGGGCATATAAGTAAATTTTAAGAAATTGAGACTTAATTGATGCCCGAAAACGGAACTTTGGTTACTTAAAATTTATGCCAAAACTACCATCACCCACCTCAGCCACCATGGTTCAGGCTGAAGTTAGGCAGTTACAAGAAATTAGCATATCCACCTGAGGTCGGCCGGTTGGGGCTAAGGTGAGAACATTTTAACTTGAGATTTTCTGATGCCTAGGTGTTAAAATCTTAAGAATTGGGGACTAGATACCGAAACATGGTAATTTAATGGGCATTTTAACTTTTATTTTAATCAATAACGGGAGTGCACCCCTCACCCGGATATAACAAATAATGCTCATGAACGTTGTATTAATAATAGTTCATGTTGGACATATATTTAAATGTGCAACCTACAGTACAAACGAATAAGCAAAACGCTCCTATTTTCTAAATGGAATATTCCATTTAATTAGCCAATAAATAAACACTTGAAAGAGGGTCGTGTGCACAATCTAAGGCAAGTATCGGTACTTGCTTTATTAGATTATATTTCAACCAGAAAAATCATGATGCAGTACATGGCCTTTTCATTGATGATCCTAAGTTATTTCGTCTGTTTTAAGCCCATTCTAGGAAACCGTGATCCGCTAATGGAAGCAATGGAATTCATACAAGATCTAGAATCAGATAAATACGGAGGACATTTATCGATTCAACAAACAAGCACATTGATGGGGACACTATGGGAGCGATCTGGCTGTACAGAAATTCTCGGCGATAAATGCAATGATGTAGGTTCATATAAATTATGTTTTTCTGTTACATGATTATAAATTTCCCCAATTTACCAATGTCAAACGTACTATTTATGTGTGACCTAAATATTTTTATTATGAGCCTAGGCCTTATATTACGAAAGCCTTTTAGGGCCACTAAAATATATATTTTTATGTTGTAATTACGACATATTATGTCGAAATTACGACATATTATGTCGAAATTTCGACATAATAAGTCGTAATGACGACATACGTATGTCGAAATTTCGACATAATATATCGTAATTACGACTATGTCGAAATTTTGACATAATAAGTCATAATTACGACTTACGTATGTCGAAATTTCGACATAATAAGTCGTAATTACGACATGCGTATGTCGTAATTTCGACATATTTATGTCGTAATTACGACATAGGCTTGGGCCATTATTTATATGTATATCTCTAAAGATTTTTAAAATCAATCTTAATTACTAAAGTTAAAGATTGTGAAAAGAGTTGAAATGTACATGGGCAATACAAAAACGGTGAATGAAAAATGTTGGATTTTTTTACTCATTTTTACCACTGCAAAGGATATTAATTTTATTTTCTAGTTTCCTAAAAATAATGACATTTTTTTGTAGTAATTTGGGGTGTTAACATATGTGTGTGTGGGTGGGTTGTGTGGTGTGTGTGTGTGTAACGTTTTTGTATTTTCGTGGTTTTCATGACAGGGCAGAAATAAATTCAATATAAAAATGCTGTTTTAATAATGATAATATAAATAATAACTAGAATTACTCATTTTACGCTACGTAGTAAAAGGATAGCCTCCCAGCGGTGCAATTTTGTCCGGTACAAAATGTTTAAATATTTTGAATTCTGAAAATGTAAAAGCATTTTGAATTTGTTTAGGATAGGCAAATAGTTGTTCTTGTTCCTGTGTTTAAACCAAAAAGAAAACTCCCAACTTGGTTTAATCATGAATTATACAAAGCTTTAAAACTTAAGGAAAAATTATTTAAAATTAAGAAAAGACCTAAAACTCGACTTGCTGTTGAAGATTTTAGAATGTCAAGAACAAATTAAAAAAAAAAAACTTTTTTTGTAGTAATTTGGGGTGTTAACATATGTGTGTGTGGGTGGGTTGTGTGGTGTGTGTGTGTGTGTAACGTTTTGGTATTTTCGTGGTTTTCATGACAGGGCAGAAATAAATTCAATATAAAAATGCTGTTTTAATAATGATAATATAAATAATAACTAGAATTACTCATTTTACGCTACGTAGTAAAAGGATAGCCTCCCAGCGGTGCAATTTTGTCCGGTACAAAATGTTTAAATATTTTGAATTCTGAAAATGTAAAAGCATTTTGAATTTGTTTAGGATAGGCAAATAGTTGTTCTTGTTCCTGTGTTTAAACCAAAAAGAAAACTCCCACCTTGGTTTAATCATGAATTATACAAAGCTTTAAAACTTAAGGAAAAATTATTTAAAATTAAGAAAAGACCTAAAACTCGACTTGCTGTTGAAGATTTTAGAATGTCCAGAACAAATTTAAAAAAAACTTTGTAATCAGCGGTACAGACAGTATGTTGATGCTCTTTCAAACGATCTGAATATCAATCCTAAAAGATTTTGGTCTTGGATTAGAACATCACGGAAGTCATCAACATTGACCTCTGTACTCCATTATTAAGGTCAAGTCCATGCCACCTCTTTGAAAAAAATCTAATGCTTTTAGTATATACTTCAATTCATTTTTTAATACTAATAACAATAATAATAATAATACATCTTCTCAGCAGTCTCTAATCCCTGAAGCTCCTGTTCTTCCTGAGTACCCCTTGGACTATCTTTCCGCGGTAACCGTCAGTGCTGATGCAGTTTCAGGTCATAAAAGTAAGCTTTGTGTACATACGGCCGTTTGCTGTGATGGTATCAGTAACCATTTGCTTAAAGCTGGTTCTGTTCCGCTTTCTGTTCCCTTAAAAAAAATATTTGATTTATCTCTTTCCACAGCAAATTTCCTGATGTCAGGAAACAAGCTAATATTTGTCCCATTTTCAAGGGGGGTTCCCGTAATGAGATTACCAATTACCGTCCCATTTCACTGCTCCCGTCTCTTTCCAAAATATTTGAACGTATTCTTTTTGATCAAATTTTTCCCATGTTTCTCCTGTTTTAAGTTCATTTCAACACGGGTTTATTCCAGGTAGGTCAACTGAAACTAATCTTGCTAGTTTTTTACCCACCGCACTTAATGTAATCAACTCTAAATTACAATGTTACATTATATTCATAGACTTTTCCAAAGCTTTTGACTGCATTTCCCATTCTCAACTTATTTTTAAAATTCAAAAATTTGGTATCACCGGTCCCCTTCTTAGCTTAATTTCTGATTATTTCTCTAATCGCAGTCAACGTTTGGTTATTGACGGTTTTTGTTCTAAATCCAAACCCGTTCCATCTGGCGTCCCCCAAGGGTCTATCCTTGGTCCTTTATTTTTAATTTATTCATTAATGATCTTCCTTATTTTGTCAACAACTCACATTGCCTTATGTTCGCTGATGATCTGAAGCTGTATCGTATTGTCGGGACTGAGAGTGATGCCAGGGGTCTTCAGGAAGATCTTGATGCTGTCGTTGCATGGAGTCGGCACTGGGGTATTTCTCTCAATGTCTCCAAATGTAAATCAATGTCTGTTTCTCTTAAATTAAAACCTTTATATTTTCCTTATAAAATTGGGGATATTGTTTTAGAAAAAGTTTCTGTTCATCGCGATCTGGGTGTCTTCATCATGTTAATTCTAGAAGTATTCGTTCCTGTCCTACCTTTAATGTCCCCTTTTGTAGAGTTGATGTCTGTAAACGTAGTTTTATTTCTAGACTTTCTCTTCAATATAATTCTCTTATTTTAACCTCTAATATTGACATTTTTCACGATAATTTGTCTATATTTCGTTCTTTTATTATTAATCATTTGAATAGGTCCTTGTAAATTAATGTGTCCTAGGAATAGATTTTTATTTCACGATATGGTTTTTCTCTATAAATGTGTTAACTCGTACTTTATTTGTGATCTTGTACATCTGTTTGGTTTGCATGTTAATTCTAGAAGTCTTCGTTCCTGTCCTAACTTTCATGTCCCCTTTTGTAGAGTTGATGTCTGTAAACGTAGTTTTATTTCTAGACTTTCTCTTCAATATAATTCTCTTATTTTAACCTCTAATATTAACATTTTTCACAATAGTTTGTCTATATTTCGTTCTATTATTATTAATCATTTGAATAGGTGAGATTTTTGTACTCTTTCGTCTATATATTTGATATACTGTATTTAAATTTTATATATTTTACCAGCCTGTTAGTGGCGATGATTCGCTGTTGGTCTGATGAAATGAAATAAATAAATAAATAAGGTGGGACCGAAAGGGTGGGGACAACGGAATTGGACGACGAAGTGTGGACATGGTATGGAGAAATGGGGTTAGGAAACGTGGTATGGGTAATGAGTTCCCTCCTGCGCACACACCATATTCGAGGGCGGATCAAGAAATGTCGACAAAAGGGGTGGGGTGGGTTGACAGAAAGAGGGGTGGGGAAAAAAGTTGGGCCAATCGACATACCACTACAGGGGATACAGGGGAATTCCCCGCTAACTTTTTTGTTTATTTTAAAGACTGAAATAACCTCTGAGGCCTTTTTGGCGATGGTTTTTTTTTATTTTTTTCTTATTTTTATTTATTTTATTTACCAAATTTTTATAGCGCCCTTTTCATGAGTACTCATGTTCAAAGGCGCTTTACATTAAGGATGCAAATAGAATACACCCACACCCTAACGGACCGTCACCAAAATGTAATCATATCTTTACTGGGTTATGCCTAACACTCCCTCTTATTTTCATTTATGTCAGTGCAGCCGTTTTTGATATATGTTGCACACAAAAATACCACACGGAAATACCA
>NW_022730680.1:0-485 GCF_011630105.1 Anneissia japonica | reverse complement strand
TACAAAGAAATGTCATTATTTTTAAGAAACTAGAGAATAAAATTAATATCCTTTGCAGCGGTAAAAATGAGTACACGTTAATCATGGGCGGAGATATGATATGTATTTTACAATACAAACTAAATCAGACAAACAGTATAAACCCCAATGGCAAATATCCCCACCACTGCCGCAGGGCCATCGGAAGCACATCGGCCGCACGGGCTTTGGCTGGACGACTTTTTCCCAATTGTATTACTTTTAAAAATAAATATACTCTGATACCTGAATTTAATATTAATGTTAGCATTAAATTGACTTTTTAATGTTGTATACCGTATTTAAACAAAAATCCACCATTTTTCATTCACCGTTTGTGTATTGCCCATGTACATTTCAACACTTTTGATAATCCTTAACTTTAATAATTAAGATTGATTTAAAAATCTTTAGAGATATAGATATAAATAGTGGCCCAAGCCTATGTCGTAATTACGACATAAATA
>NW_022730679.1:0-1187 GCF_011630105.1 Anneissia japonica | reverse complement strand
ACACTATTTCTATTTAAATCCTTCCCTATAGTTCTGCCTAGTTCCTCCCATAATTTTTTTGAGTTGTTTTTGTATTTGTTTTCAACATTATCAAAGTAATTTGATTTTGATTTCCAAATTTTGCTTGTTACTAAGTTTCGTAGTTTACGATATTTGTTCAAATTGATATCACTAACACGCATTGTCTTTAAAGGAGCATGTTCATTACATATATTTAAGAAGGAATCCCTCCATTCATTCCAGTATACTGCCCCCTCATGGCAAAAGGGCATAACTGACATTTTTGGCGAAAATGAGTTATATAGCCTAGAGGGGGTCAGTACATCATGTTACACATGTTGACACAAAAAAAATTGTAAAAAAGTGTCCCCCGGGCTAGATAGGGGCATGGCAAAAGGGCATAACTACACAATTTTCAGTAAATTCCCAAGGCAAAAGGCCATAATTGCAAAGATAGGCTGTGATACGCTGAAGCGTGACGTTCTTTCAACAGCCAACCAATCAGAAGAGAGCTTTCTCCCTGGTTACAATGAAGGTTGCATATTAAGTTGTATTATTTTTATTATTCTTACTGTTTGTGTACTCACAATTTGTAAATAGAAATTGGTTAAATAGTATGATTCTTGACAGTAGCATATGTCTAGTTAATGTTAGGCAAACATGATAAGCCTAGTTAATTTATGCTATATAATCTTGCCTTACTTTGAATGGCAACAGTTTACTACTATAGAAATAAACTATAGGAAAATAGTAACTGTTTAATAAAAATAATTAACCATGGCAGAATAACAATTCACATTTTAACTAGAAATAACAGTAACAAAGAGGGAGAACTAAAACGGTTATTTAGCAAATAACTATGGCAAAGAGGCACAACTACAACATTTATTTAAAGCAAATGGCATGACAAAAAGGTATAAATGCACAGTTTACTCGAATCAACTGTGTTCACTAAGCAAACAAAAACTTACATTTCCATTTAAATCTATATATATAATACATTTTCTAAATATTTTATTAGAATATAAAAAAAAACAATAATATTCGTAATCATTTCATTATTACTTGAATTTAGATCATAGAGAAGAATTGCTAATAATAATAATAATAATAATAAATAAAAATAATAATAATAATAATAATAATAATAATAATAGGCCTAATTTATATTGTAATTACATGACTTA
>NW_022730678.1:0-1443 GCF_011630105.1 Anneissia japonica | reverse complement strand
GGCGTTCCAACAAAGAAAATAATGTAACCAAACCGGTTAGAATTTAATATCGAGAAATTATTACTTTGAGTTTGTTGAATAAAATATATGCATATAATTCTGAAAATGTCGTCCAATGTAATTTTATCGAGTGTAATTGTTGTTCGAGCGTGATGTTTGAAGTTGTGCGAGTGTAGAGTGTGTGTCGTGCTTTGAGTTCGTCGACCTGACAATTACAGACTGTTGGTGTAGTCTACCTGACAATTGCAGACGGTGATTGTCTGGCTTCCAGTTCTTCGACCTTTCAGGTCTAGACGGCCGTATACCAAACATTGTTATATCTTCAGTCACAAAAAACAAGTTTAAACAATTTAAAAAAACACACACAAGACCAATATTTTCACATTTTGTTTTAGCCTTCTCTTTATTCAAACTAGAAAATCACTAATTTTTTGTAATTTAAAAAAACGCTGACAATAGAGATTTTTCTGTATCTTCTTCTACTTTCACCTTCTTCTTCTTATTATTATTATTATTATTATTATAGGGGCAATACTTGACAGTGTGTGAGTTGTCCCCGCCTTCCCCGCAGGTCGGGCACGTGTACTTCCTCAGGATCGGACATACCACCTTCCCGTCAACACCCTTGAGGACGTGGCTCACGTACACGCTCTCCATCTCGCCGTTGTTCTTGCAGAACACGCACCAGCTAGGCGTGAAGCGTTGACGCGCCTTCTTGTTCCTGCCGGACGGCTATTTCCCCACCGCCTCCGACGCCATATCATTGCATACCTGAACAAAGAAACAAAACTGGATAAATAACCCACCGGAAAAATTGACCTACTCGCCTTTCCCCCACCCCCATCTTCTTCTATAGAAAATTAAATATCTAAATGTTACCTCGAGGTCGATCCAACCGTCGAACAGAACGGGGCGGATTTCGCAATCCACGCCGTTCTTCCGGAAATCGAACCGCACCGGATCCGAGACGGGTTCCCAATCCGCGGGTTTCCAAGGCTCGAGCATCGACATGACCAGCGCGTTCAATCCCAAGTAATCCTTCATGGGCAAGAAATCACGATCTTCCAAATTCATCGTGAACGCCTCTGCAGTTTCCTCCACGAATGGCTCCTCCGGTATGTGTGTCGGACGAGCTTGTTGGGGTGCTATCGCAAACGAAGTCTACCGACCTTTCGAAGCCAGGCACGCGCAGTCTGGTTTCGCTAAGGTTCAAAGGTCGGAATCGGTGTCAACTTACAGCCCAGATTTTACAATTTTTTTAAAGTCCAGAAATGTCGAATTTTTTCTAAGTCCAGAATTGTCGAAAAATTTTTTAAGTCCAGTAAAGTCGAAATTTTTTTTAAGTCCAGAATTTTCGAAAATTTTTCTAAGTCCAGATTTTTCGAAAATTTTTCTAAGTCCAGAATTGTCAAATATTTTTCTAAGTTCAGAAAATGTCGAATA
>NW_022730677.1:0-1201 GCF_011630105.1 Anneissia japonica | reverse complement strand
CGATAGCCTAAAAGGGCCTTAAAGAAAAATTAAAACTATAATATAAAAAAGGGAATCGCACTCATCCTAAAGTATAAGAGCTTCATTTCTCGTAGGAACCTGGGCTTAGACTAGAATAGAAACATACCCATCTTGAACAATTAATACCAAAAGCAACTCTCTAGGACTACTACGGTAGTTGAAAAGATATAACTATATTGTGATGTCCTTTCACATAGATATATTTTTTTCAAAACTTTTTCAAAGCCGGCAGCATAAATTATAAAGCAATAAAATAGGAAGATTGAGACTCGCACTCATCTTAAAATCTGAGAGCTTCATTTCCAGTGCCATAAGCCATAATATTTTGTGCCTCAGGTGGGGCTAAATTGGTCTGAGCGCCATCTGTGAAAAAAATATCTTCTCATGTGTCTATGTCTTTTATTTTAGTTTTACTGATTTGATTTAATTTATGATTAAAATGGCGTACTGTACTGGAGTAATACATCGATTCAGTTACATATCTTGGACACGTCATCTCTTCAGATGATAATATAAATATATCTGTAGAGCCAGCTTTTTGATTTAAAAATGTAGTCTGTGTTCTTTTTAGTGGTGGCGCAAGTGGGGGGGCCAGGGCCAGGGCCAACCCGTCGGGGAGAGCTGTCCCCACCCCCCCCCCGTCGGGGAGAAAAATCACAATTTGTAGGGGAGAAAAAATAATATTATATGTATTTTTCACGTATTAGTATTACTCTAAAATCGATTAAATATACCTTTGAAACCCCTAAATTGTCGAAATTTTCGGGGGAACACTATAGTGTATACCTTGCGATTTTTTTAAAGTTTGCTAAAATAATGCCCTCAGAATACTCTTGCAAAAGCCTAGACATTGCAGTGCCAGCACCATGTTCATAGAGTGTAGGATTCTCTCTTTTTATGAATTTCTTAGGAAATCGATTTTTGGCTTCATATGTAAAATTAATAATTAGTAAAACAATGTAGTTTCCATTGTAGTTAAAAAAAAAAAAAAAACTACAGCAATCCAATATGTTTTCTCGATAGAATTGTATATTGAGATAGCCAATGTCTTGTATTATTACATAAATATGTTTTATATAGATGATTTCCAACATATTTTGCTGATTTTTTTTTTTATTTATGTATGAAAAAATTATCGATTCCGAAATAAAAGAATGAATGAATGAATTTTAGGCCTTAA
>NW_022730676.1:0-810 GCF_011630105.1 Anneissia japonica | reverse complement strand
CTCTCTTTTATCATCAAGTGTGATCTCAAAATTGATGCATGCATTTAAACATATTTAAAAAAAAAAAAAAGAAACACACACACATTCAGAATAATGTCTCTTCCATGTGTATCCCAATTTCATTTAACCTCAATTCACATTCACATGACATCTCTCTTGTACGTACAGCAAGTTCAGCAACATCCTACATATTTTTTTTTATCACTGACTTTTTTCTTCAAAAATATCATCAAAACTGGTAATTTAACTGACAGATATTCCATTTGATGATAACTCAGTTTTATTGAGTGAATTAAATAAATACTGTATAGTAAATGACCAACATCAAGCACCAAAACAACTACTATCAGCTATTTTTTTCTTCTTCAGTTGCGGATACAATTACACTAAATTTTACTAAAACAAGTACTGTACCTGTTTACCTGTTTTAACTACCCAGTTTGGAATGGAAACCAAGTTTACTTTGCCCTAAAATACAGCACAATACTTAGACTTGCCACAAGTCTCTAATTTATGGATAAGTTTTTCGTAGTATTAGCGCATTTCGGAAAGCGCCACCAGCGTCAGTTTATGTTGAGAAACTTTTTTGATGAGAATTGAAAAGTATACTATGGAACGCCATGCATCTTAAGCATTTCAACTGATTAAGAGAAAGATTAGGGACTGGAACCCAGTCTACACAATACTATGATAAATTTAATAAAATTATCTATTTCTCAAAAGATTTTATTGAGGATAGGAAAAGATCAAATTATACGTCTTTAAATTCTTCTTACCAATGCAAAATCATCCCTTATATTTTCTTAGCTG
>NW_022730675.1:0-735 GCF_011630105.1 Anneissia japonica | reverse complement strand
TGTTTCGTTGAATAAAGAAGTAACTGAAAATCACAAACATGATACAATCTTCAAACATCTTCATTTTAAGTTTTATTTTCAATCCCGTAATTATGGACAAATGTACACCAAGAGAAAGACTTCAAAAGGAGGAGAAGATAACACCAATACTACAGATATTGAATTGTATATTACAGTAATGGTTGGCAAATGTAATATTACAATTTTAATTTCCTTTTATGAAATCATAATTTATGTAATTATACATAATATTCATAAATTAAACTACTGGATACAAAAATGTTTCAATCATTTAATAAAGGGACTATTTCGCATTGATACAAAAACAGGGCATCACTTTTACAGGTATAAATAATTGTCAATGCTGTTTTAAATCCAAGGTTTGGTATGGTGATAATTACAGTACTAGACATATATACACTGGAGTAGTAAGTAACGACTATAATCAGGGGTGGAGTTGTTCAGGCAATTATACTGTTGCAGTTTCCATAGACTAGGAACATCAAACATTACACGCAATGAGCTAGTCTTGAAACACTATTAAATAAAACATAGAATAGCATATAGAAATCTATTTCTGTTTGATATCAAGTAAATCCCAAAGAACCCATAATTAACGTCCAGTAAAAGTTGGTTAAACTGTATTTCTTGGGTCTAGCTTTTGGTTTCAAACTGGTCTTTATTCTTGAGTAGGTATGCAGCCAGGTATTCTATTGGATTTGGAGGTCTGGAAGA
>NW_022730674.1:0-560 GCF_011630105.1 Anneissia japonica | reverse complement strand
CAAATAAGGTGGTCTAGGGGTTCGGTCTGCAATTAGAGGTTTAGCTTTGTGCTAAAAAAGATTAATTAAAGGTTGTTATTTGGTTGTTTAAAAAAGTGGTTTCGAGTTAAAGGGGTCTCGGAATTAGAGGTTCTCGAATTAAAGGGTGCACTGTACTATAGTTCAGGTACTGTATACCCGTCGAGGCATTTGATAAACTTCAAGACGTTTAACCATAATTCTCGAGACGCTCTATGAAGAACAAACACATTATATAAAGTGCTGCCATTGTCATATTAGGCCACTTAGTACAACTAAGACATAATTTTGAGAATAATTGATTTTATTTTTTAAATGTAATGAATACAGTACATGAGCACCAAGTAGCGAATCGCTACTCTACATGTTATAATGAGCTGAATGTGAATGTGTATATATAAGGGGTATGTACTTTTTTTAATTATCATTATTCATTTATTTAATAATTGATTCATTTTATAACGTCTCTGACTGTCGGCCTATATAGAGGGCAGTCCATCCAGATTATCTACTAACAATATATTACGCATTTCTAACAAACT
>NW_022730673.1:0-831 GCF_011630105.1 Anneissia japonica | reverse complement strand
TAAGTTCCTCTCATAAAGTACGCGAGTACGGTATGTATATATGTATGTATGGGTGCATGTATGTGCGTATGTGTATATGTATATATATATATATATATGTATATGTATGTATAGGTATATGGGTGTATGTGTGCATGTATGTGTGTATGTATTTGTGTTTACAACCATGAATATTGAATTATTTAACTAATATTTATTTTTTTTTTAAATCTTAATATAATAATAATTATTATTATTATTATAATAAATGTATAAGATGTTAAATATAATAAAATGAAATCAGAAGACATACTTTTACAGAGATATATATCTTTAGATTTAATTGTGATTGCTCTTTTAATTATAGTTGATTTTTTTATTCCAATTAATAAGCAAAAAGTTTATTTTAAAAAAATAATGTTCCAATTACTTAATGTTCCAATACTAATAATGTTCTTAAATGTTCTATTACTATTTTTACTATAATTTACAAGTTTATCAAAAGTAAGTTGTATATTTCATTTCATTGTAAACAATTAATGCATTTTAAGTTTAATTAATTCAAAGGCGAAACACAAATATTTAGTTCTCTTCTTCAAGATATGAAATAAATTAGACTTTACAAATTGTATGTTTACATTTGCAATGTATAAAAATAATGACAACAAAGTAAAGATATTTACGGAAGCACCTAAGTGCCATTCGACTTGACGACTTGTCAAGATAATTTATGTTGTCAAGTCGACATAATATATATATCATGTCGACATGGCGAGATAGATTATCATGACAAGTCGTCATAGTAAAAATTGTATGTTGTCATGGCGAGATAGATTATCTTGACAAGTCGAC
>NW_022730672.1:0-550 GCF_011630105.1 Anneissia japonica | reverse complement strand
AGATCGTTCGCTGATAGTTCGTACACGGCGGAAACGAACACGCAGATCGCATCCTTGCAACCCGTACGCTCTGCCATGTCCAAGCAGGCGACGCGCTCGTCGTACGAGAGCGCGTCCACGAAATCTCGATCTCTGTCCTCGTTCATGAACTTGATCAGAGCACGCACCAGTCTTGATTCGGCCGCGTCGTAGAGATCGACGACCCCGTTCGGCTTCCGGCTGTCGAACATCGCCATTATCCACACCTTCGTCGTCTCGAACTCTGAAACGCGAACTTCGATCTGCTCCGAGCCTTTGAAGCACAGAGGATTCGTACGTTCACCGACGTATGCGAGGTCGTTCCTCGCCTTCAGGTGATTCACCAAAAGCGACATCTTCCTGCCGATTCGAGGGCGTTCGTGACTCAGGCCTGTTCCGGGTACATAATTTATGTTTTCCCCCCAGTTTCCCCTCTAAAGTTAAGACGTGTCTCGGAAGATGTCTGTTCGATTCCGACCTTACACGAGACGATGGAACGTGAATGTGTTGCCGGAGACGAGGGTGGACGTGG
>NW_022730671.1:0-569 GCF_011630105.1 Anneissia japonica | reverse complement strand
CAACGGAAGTGATGGTAATAATTTTCCGGCCCTGTAGGTTGAAATGCCTTCACCAAATTCTCCACTGTGAAGTACATGTCGGAAAGCAGAAGGTTCCAACGTCTGCTCCTCCGTCTCACGCTCACGTCTTTAAAAGTGGGTCCCTCGCATCCGTGGAATTCCAACTGCGTCAGCGAGTCGCATTGTTTCAGAAGAGTGTTAACGAAATCGTCACGTACCTCGGTGTCGTGTATCTCCAAAGTGCGCAGATCCTGCCACAAGCATGATGCTATGGCATTAGCGATCGTGTGATCGAGAGGTCCGTCCCTGCGTTCCACTGCAAAACGCATGTAGCGAAAAACTCCGCCCATATTTTGTACAATTCCTTTGAACACGGTTGGTATACGCGTTTGAAAGTAACTGCTGGAGAATAGTTTTCTTAACGTCAGTTTACTTAAGACAAACAAATCTGATTCTATATTTTCCAACTGATTTTTGCAACGAAAAAATAATTTCGAAGTGTACAGTACGTGAAATTTGAGCTGTTCTGCGACTTCCCATCTGTCGCTGACCGACACAAGGTTAAGGTG
>NW_022730670.1:0-551 GCF_011630105.1 Anneissia japonica | reverse complement strand
GAGGCTCATCTTGTTCTATCCAACTTGTTCTATCCAACAATATGTTATCGTATTAAGTTACTTCCGTTATAAATGTTGCCCCCGACTTCGATGTATATTATATTCAACTGCTTGAAGTTAATCGAGTTTTACCAACATCATTATTTAAAGCCCCGCTTCCTAAAATTATTTTCTCTGGGACCAAAGTTTAGATTTCCCACACTAACCCCGACCCATCTCGTAATTTGATAGTATATATACCAAGTTTTTTTTTCAGATCCCTGAAATTTGACTACACGGCATGGATACAACATCGATCATTGCTTACTGTTGTAAGCAATGATCGATTGCTTACTGACTGTTTATCAGTGACGGGTGCAGGAATTCGTAATAAAGAGGCCCAGGAAGGGGCTTTTACAAAGAGTGTACCCAGAAAGTTTAGGATCATGGCACCTCTAGATGACTATAAATGGCAGACTTTTAAATTTGAATAACATTTTCTTCTTTTTTTTTTCTCAATTATTATTACTGATTATTTTTTATATACATTTTGAAAATTTAGGAGTAGGGCA
>NW_022730669.1:0-4415 GCF_011630105.1 Anneissia japonica | reverse complement strand
GTTGAAGGTAGAATTAAATACAGTATAAAATGCTGCTACATGTATTTAACTGTTTGAATAATATATCACCATGTAATCTTAAGGATCTCGTTAAAGTTTTTATGTGTGGCAGTAGGGGTCTTATGTCTGACATGATCATACTAGATTGGAATACCATCTTGAAAGGCGTGTCTCCGGAAATCGTGCATTTTTCTAATTTGGGCCTGTGTATTGCAATGCTCTCCCACAAAGTATTCGATAACTAACATCTATTTAACCATTTAAGAAAGCCATTAAGATTCATTTATTTCCAAAATTGTAAATATTAATTGATTGTACATACTGAATTTGGAAATAGTTTTTTGAATGTTGAATTGTCTGTAATAATTATCTTACTCTATCAATTGTAATTTTTGTCGTCAATTTGTGACTTGATTTTGGGCATTTTTATATAAGCTATACTTTCATAAACATAATTAATTGCATTTAATAATCTTGCATTTTATTAAATTGTAAATAATTATAATAATTGTAAAATATAATTGTATTAATTGTAAATTAAATAAAATTCATACTGTAAGGTTTTGTATTTTTTTATTGTATTTTTATATCGGTTCAATTTTAATTACTTTTTGTATTCCTATTTGTAAAATCATATGATTAGATCCAAATTTACCATTTTCCATAGAGAAGATGTGGAATTGTACTGAAATATTCAATTTTTGACCATTTTTAAGGCGGTCATCTTGAATTTCAATATGGCTGCAATTTTACGTTTGGAAACCTGTCTCACTGGCTTCAATGACGCTAATAACATATAGTTAGACACCAGATTTGTCCTTTTTCATTGGATAAGTGAAGTTATGAGTTCATTCTTGTATGGTAAAATAAGGCGAAGTCGGCTGAGGTGAAGAGAACACAACGGCACGTAACGTACGTCGGCCGACCGACACAATGTAATGGAACGCTAACGTGATGAGAAGCGTTGCAAGGGATCGGATTTATTGACATTCGCTCAGATCACCACCGACACTCCAATCTAATTCGTCTTACCCAATCATAGAGTCATGAACTGGCATTACTCAACAATGACCAACCACCAAACGCTACTATGCTGCTAAAGAATTGGCAAAAGTATTATATCTTCCAAATTCTTCCATAAAATTAACTTCGATATATTGTGCAACAATCCGATATTTTGAATTCTGTGTTGGAAAGAAACGAAAGAAGTGAGTGTATTTTAAAGCTCTGTCCACACTTTGACATTATATATGACAATGTGACATGCCCATATATGGGCACATCACACATTTGTCACTTAAAAATTTGATAATGTGGACAGAACATTTAGAGTAACACTTTTTGATTTATTGTAAATTGAGATAAAAAAACAAAAACAAAAACTGGAACATAGAAATCATGTCAAAAGTTTCCTTTTATTATTTGATGCATTCAATATACTTTCAGAGCAAAACCATGGCGATATTGTCCCCCCTCCCATTTCCTTAATCTACTCCGCCTGTGAAATACATGTTCTAACATACGAATGAAAAGCTACTACAACTTAGAGCTCTCAAGCAGTTTCATACTGATACGGGGAGATCATCAACGACTAACCTTTTTAGCCTAACAAAGGCTCACAATTACCCGCAGTTTCAGTTTCAGTTTACTTCAAAATATAGCTTATATACAAAGGTGACTTTCTGGTTTTGTCCACAAATCAACCAAAGAAAATTCCAATCCTTAATTATTTAGGAAAACTCTATTTGGAGTTTTACTACATTTTTTATCATACTCAACAAGTTTCAATTAAATAAATGTTTATCAATAATAATGATAATCAAATCAAACATTTTACCAAAGCTAGCATATTTAATTTCTCTATCTTTTTACAGAAATAAGGAATAATTGTTTTAAGGCACAAAAGATGTGAGGCCTATTTAGTTATCTTCAACTTCTTTTCTTGAAAACGTCCACTTGTCTCTTATATTAGGCACACTAGTCCCGTATTCATTATTAGGTCTGAATGGTATAGAGGACGTCGATATCAACGTAAAGCCACAATTGGTTATGTCTCTGAACAACTTCAGTCCATTTACATGAAATGGATGTCCTGACTGGTGGTCGACAATTGAATATCCAGAGTATTCTGCCCTAAAGGTACTATACAAGGAAACGTCGTATTCTTTCTCTGTGTTTTCATTTATCCTGTGATTAATAATAGTTGCTAACGATTGCTCGATTAGTTTTGGTTTGCAAAAGATTCGCAATGATGTCTGAGTAGGACCATGACAAAATGATTCTACTTCCACATATTCGTAGGTATCTGGCTGTGGAATACGTTTTTCGTTGATAAGTTGAATGAGCTCTTGTAATTGTAGTAGTCTGCCTCAGCCGATAGAATATTCCACTCTTTGAAACCATCAGGAAGTATAAGCTTTGATCGGCGGAGGAAATTCAGAATGTGTCGGAATGTTGGATCATCGCCGTCAATGATGTAGCGATTCAGTTGATGGCAAGCAGCCGCTGAACATTGATCCTAGCATTGAATCCGGATAACGCGTTAACGTAGAGCGACGTATTGAATAGATGCATCCCCCGACATTCAGGTTTAATATCCCGTCCGGTCCACCAGCAGGCAAAGCCATGGCCATAATAGTAAGAAAAGAGGTTTATTACAGTAAATGTCTTGTACAGTTTCAAATTACTCTGACCATCGAGGTAGACCTATCAGACAACATAACAATTAGCGAGGAATGGTCACAGAAGTATACGGCCATAGAAAGACTCCAAAAATCAGTATATTTAAATATACCAAGAAAACCAGACCTTAACAACACCAAACCTTATTTCGTGTCGTACGGTGCCCGGAAGACGAGGAAGTTAGGTTCACGCATAGATAATGGTTCACGTTATACCAGTGTCACGCTTCACCAAGTTTAACTACTGACTGCATACACCAGACTCAAAGTACATTATTGTACTAAATTGTGAATCAGACCTCCATTATCATTCACTCATATAACTATTGAGGAAATTATCTGACGCAGAAAGATTACAGATGCAGTGTGATATTGTAAAGTTTTTATACATATTTAATGTCAAAAAATGAATCTATTGAAGCCTTCTAGAGACTCATTTAGATAATGACACATCACCTCATCGAATATCTAGTAATAAAAACAACAAAAAGCCACTGAGCACAGGGTTTTTGTCGGCAAGGTGAAACGAACACAACGTGACGTCGGCCGACGCGATTTTAGAGAACGCCAACGTGACGAGGAGCTCGCAACGGACCGATTTTATTGACGATGCGCGCAGATAATATCACCGACACATGTGCACATAAAACCTGGTCGACTTGCCCCACCAAAGTGTCATGAACTGGTATTACTCAACCATGACCAAACGCTACTATACAAAAGAATGAGGAACAGTAATATCTTCCAAGTTCTTTCTTAAATATCTTACAAATAAATTTTCCGACACCAGCGGAAAAACTCTTTGTGTCAAGGGGCGTATGTACACCCCAATTGGTGTCACTCGGTCGGCGTAATAATTTCAACCTATTGCATTTCCTCGTGTGGAATCATAACCGGACCCCTTTTTGCGTGACTTTGGAGCGGTCACATCCACATCTCTCGCACCACTCACGGAGAGGCTGTGCTGTAGTGTTGCCGAGCAAACTATTGAAAGATAACTCAATTGAGGATTTTTCGTATTATTTTATTGCAAGGAAGGATACATATAAGGATTTAGTACGCCTGGTATGCAATTTTCTTTGTAAACTGAGAGAGCATGTGAGAAAACATGAAAAAAAAAATTGGCCGGGAGTCAGGTCACCAAAACGGGAGTCCCCCTGCCAAAACAGAGTGATGATTTTCTTTTTTTTTTGTCCACAAATCCCCATAAGAGAATCCCAATACTTAGTTATTTAGGAAAACTCCATTTGATTTGACTGTATTTTATCATACTCAACAAGTTTCAAATAAATAATTGTTTATCAATAATAATAATAATAACCAAATCAAACGTTTTATGAAGAATGCTAGCATATGTTTTTCTTTTCTCAGGTTCAATAAATCTCTCCCTTTTTGGCACGGACCATTATCAAGTAGACTCAGGCGCGTAAAAGGGGGTTTTGGTTTTGGTGGGGGTGGGGGAGGCAAAGACAGGGGTGTATCCAGGATTTTTTCTGGGTGTCATGATCATAATTTTTGGCCCCTTTCAGTGGGAGACAAGAAAATCGATTACAGCGCCACTAGCTTGAAGCGGATGGCAGGCTCAGTTTCAGAATTGCTGGAATTAGATAGATTGCGTCACGCAATTGGCAAGGTCTTTGGACTCATTGCTGGTACCTCATCAATTCTTTTTCATTCATGTCATTGTGAAAAAGCACTAGAAAAAAAATGTGGACCTTTGAAAAAAAAATTGAA
>NW_022730668.1:0-733 GCF_011630105.1 Anneissia japonica | reverse complement strand
ATTGAATGCCCTTTTCACCCGGGAAAGTGCCTGAAAATCTCAAATTTTAAATCGCATATTTTGTTGAGGTAGTTCAATTTCCTCTAAAAATTGCACAATTTAGGGAGCTTTGATCAATTCCGACTAAAATAGAATTTTAAAAAACAAATTTTTTTCGCGCGCTACGCGCGCATTTTTTAATGTTAAAGCTTGTGCTTGCTCCCCTTTGCCTTCTAAGTTATAACACATAGTCCCAAATTCAAGAAAGAAAATTTAAGATAGATCGTTTTACCTAAAAGAAGGGCCTCAATGTGTAATGATGTTGAAGGAATATGTTTGTAATAAAGCCATAAGGAAAATGCTCATATTCAGGTTAAAAAAACGAGTGTGGCCATATATAACATAAGAGCATTTCTTGTTGAGGTAGGCCAATTTCCTCTTAAAATTGCACATTTAGGGAGTTTTGATCAATTCCGACGAAATTAGAATTAAAAAAACAAACATTCCCAAACTTGGTGATCAAGGTCTTCTTCGAATACGAAGGACGAACATATATGGTTGTAATAAATAAAACCACGATGAAAATGCTTATATTTAGTTTCAAACACACGTGTGTGTCCTATATTAACAATAAAATAAGCCCTATGTCGTATTGTTTTCTATATGGGGTGGGGGTATCACACCAAGTCATAAATTACTAACCGGGAAAATTATTACCTTTGCCGCCCCCTCCCCTGACCCAAGACCCCTGTTA
>NW_022730667.1:0-507 GCF_011630105.1 Anneissia japonica | reverse complement strand
TAATTAATTCAAAAGTTAGGTAAATATGATTTAATATATGATATTTACAATGATATGTTAAAATCTCATTATAATTGAATTGTCCTCATGAACAGAATAATGAAAGAAAGTTTATGCAGATTCAGTGTTTTATAAAATGTTATAAAGCTATACGCGCGCACGCTGTTTGGTGACAACATGGCGCCCATGCGCCAAGTTGGCCAAACTCTCTCTATCTCATAGCTCTATCTACGGCTCTGTTCAAGGACAGAGCCATATATATAAAGAGTTGCGACATTCCGCTCCTTGGTTTACGAAAGTCACGTGGTACACACCGTCCATTTTGTTTCATAATCTTCCCGATGAACACATGCAAAGTATATGTGTTACGTACATTGCATATTAATTTCACACACTTAATTGGGTTTACAATTATATTTTATAATTAACATCACTTAGTATGCACAGCGTATAAGAATTCATATGTAATCGAATATTTGCGCGCGTGCGTACTCGCGTAAATTCCGT
>NW_022730666.1:0-1068 GCF_011630105.1 Anneissia japonica | reverse complement strand
ATCTAAACACACAATATTAGGCAGGATGTATTTGGAAAAGAACCCACTCTTTTGTGAAATTAAGACTAAGAGGGTATCTTTGAATATTTTATCATTGAATGTTAATTCTTGCAAAAAGTAAAATGTAAATGGCAATTTGTTTGATGTTAGATTCCTTTTAATAACTAAATTATTTAAGATAACAAAATGCATATATTGAATCAAGAAAATCAGTTTTAATACAGAATTTGATTATTGGGCCATTTTTACCTACCTGTCATATGGGGCCATTTTTACCGGGGCCATTCTTACCGTACACCGTTATTCTCCTACCTACCTTTACATTTATGATGATAGGTGATAAGTAGATTATTATGGTGATAATAGAAAATTGCAAGAAAACTATGTTAGTTATGGGGTATGTCAAGGACGACAATGGTGATAAAATGAAGTGCGGCCTATACACCGGTCATTAACCAAGTTCAGATCGTGAGCCACTGCGAAAATCAGGCGCCGTCTGTCTAGGTTAGGCCCACGCTATCCCAATTAATTAGCCTATGGTAGGACCGGTTTTTAGGCCTAGTATTTGTAATTATACTCACTACAGTGCTGTGCTAGGATTCCTACTACATTTTCTACGACATTAGCAATGATTTGGGTTGTCTAAATAATTGCTTTCATAATTACGTTCAATCGTAAACAATTTTGAAACGCGCTGTTTCTGTTGGAAACCGCTTCGCTCAAAACAATAACAAACTAATTTTCGGGAGTTAATCGGGTCCTTGAGGTCACGTGAGCAGCTTCATTTTCGATGTCGCAACAAAACACACGTGGGCTGGTAAAACTTGCTGTTCGACGTCTGGTTCCCGGTTGCTTGTACCGTTATAGAGAGAATATTGATACCCCTATAAGTTTAGAATAAAAAATTGTGGAATTAATTTATGCTATAAAAACACAAGTTTTCTTGAAGTTGTAATAATTATTTTACTGGAATTTAAAGCCCCATTCCCGGCAAAATTTCAATTTTTAAAAAAAAATCTAATTTTTGTATAATGTTATAAAGATTTATAAATATAATACGGAATTGCT
>NW_022730665.1:0-844 GCF_011630105.1 Anneissia japonica | reverse complement strand
GCTTGATTCAAATCCAAGTTTAATGGAATCTGATAACAAAGTAAGTTTAATAATAAAACAATATGCCAAAGCGAATATCCTCTGTACTTCCAGATTCGTCTGGTTTAACGCCATCTCGAGGCGCACCATTGTGTAATACAATGTACCAGACAGTTATTTTAATCTGTTAACCATGTGGTCTAATGGTTATGGTACTCGGCTTGATTGACAGCGAATGGTCGCAGGTTCGAATCTCGTTGGAGGCATGTTTTACATAATGTATTTATAGGACAACATTCGTTGAGAGAGATGCTACACGATGTACCATCATGTCGTCTATTCGAAAACCTTTATTTGATGATATATGTATGTATAGTCCCTTTATTTCACTTATATGATAAAGTGTCTCAGGCGGAATTAGGACCTGCAACCTCTCGCTGTCAAGGGGAGTATCCTACCCAGACCACATCTATAGATATCGTGCAGTTATAACCCGCAAGGTATTTTCTCTCATACAACTCACTAAAACGCTCACATATAGTGGAGTTGTAGTTAAGCTAAAAGAGCTTATAGGTCGCAGTTAGTAATACATGTTAAATAATATTTAAATCAAGTTGATGCGTAGCAAGTATAAAATATAAACAAATAGATAAATAATAATAACAGTACTCAAAACGTGGCGTTTCAGTCAGTTGTATGAGAGAAAGAGCCTGGTGGGTTAGAACTGCACAATATTATTACAACATGTTCCTATTTCAGCACTGTTATTATTTATCTATTTTTTTATACTTTACGGTGCTACGCAGCAAATTGATATGAATATACATACAATTTGCTTTGAATATAAATTTATATATATATATAT
>NW_022730664.1:0-558 GCF_011630105.1 Anneissia japonica | reverse complement strand
GATAATTATGATATATGCCGAGATTAACTATGAGAGGAAATACCACTCACATGTCTACGGTCATAATACGTTGAAAACACTGGTTCTCGTCCGATCACCGAATTTAAGCAACGTCGGGCCCGGTTAGTACTTGGATGGGTGACCGCCTGGGAATACCGGGTGCTGTAGACTTTTTACATTCCCCCCCCCCCAAATTCTAAAGTAGGGGTGCGTGAGAGTCCACACAACCTTGGGCCCACTTAGTTGGGGCTGAGGTGCAAACATTTTGAGAATATGGACCTCTAAGTGCTCGGAAATTGTACTCTCATACCTTAAAAATCATACAGGTATTATATGTTCATATCAACAATACGCAATTAATTCGTTGGTGTTAGGCCGGTTCGAGGGTCGTTTGAACAAAACGGCAGTCTTCTTCTGTCTAAAGCATCCTAGTTAGTGCCGTAGTAAAATGGTTGGTTTATTGTTCAACACCGATGTTTGCAAAAAATGTACACGCGCAGCAGAGTGGTCAGGGGAGTCAGAGGAAATCCCCGCCAGACAAGCGCGCGTTGATATGAA
>NW_022730663.1:0-912 GCF_011630105.1 Anneissia japonica | reverse complement strand
AAAATACTTTATTATCCAAAGGGATATTCATTTGGCCATGGTATAATATATCAAACAATGTACAAACAATGAATAAAATACATATACAATAGTTTAAAAAGAAAGTTTATACATGAAAAATCATTTTTAAATAAGGGATTTAAACAATAAGTGTTAGGTTTGTTTTCTTTTATTAAATTATTTAAAAAAAAGTAACACAACAAGTTATGAAACAATTTAAAATAAAAGAATATTAAAAAATCCTCAAACTCTCCGGACTTGTATAATCTATTATTTTTATATCATTATTTATATTATTTTATTATTATTTGATTATTTTGTTATTATTGCAGATTACATACATTTACTTAATGTGTTTTTCACTAAATTAGGACTACTGTATCTCTGACAGACTGCACTTGATCTAGAAAAATAACCTCAAGTCAATGATAAAGTAGCTAGTGAGTCCTAAAAACACACATGTCTGTCCACACATTAATAAGATACACAATGAAATTACAAATAGCTTTGTTATAATAAACTTATTATTAGGACTCACATTATCATTAAAATGTGTTTTATTGAAATGTTTTAGAAAACTTATTAGGTCAATATGTAATATGATGGTCTCATTGCTGCCCCTCATTGTCAATCCTTCACTTTATTAAATGTTTATTTACATCTCAGAAAAACATAGTTTTTCAATTTTTTTTAATTATTTATAAATGTTATGGCTTATAATTTAACTTAAATTTAATTATTGTTGAACTCATTTTGTCTATCCCTCAGATGAATTTTGTTGATGGTTCCAGCTATATGAACTCTGCAGGGATATTAGTGTGGCCAATATTTTGTTGATGAGTTTGGAGTTAGGGGAAGTTTTATAGGGGTCTATTACTTTCATTAGTCTTGTGAAAGAATGCAATAATTGAA
>NW_022730662.1:0-514 GCF_011630105.1 Anneissia japonica | reverse complement strand
CATCTTTTGGCTTGAGATATCTCTGCGCACCACCGATATCTTTCTGTAAAATAATTCCTCAAAAATATATATTCCTACTTTCCAACCACCAACTACAATCTACTTCTAAAAATTACACTAACACGAAAGTTTATTTTAGATGAGTTGATTACTAGTTTTTGAGATATTTAATCTGCGACGTTTAGCTTTGAATGGTCCAAATATCAACACCAAAATATAAACTTTATTTCCGAACGCCTTTTATTATATCAGTTGTACACCTGCCAATTTCTTGCATCTTTTGGCTTAACACATAGCACGTTTTACTCTTATAGCTGACAAAAAAAATACATGTCAGGTATTGGTGTTGAAATGGAAATATTAAGCAAATAGAAATATGGGGATTTGGTTTTTAGCGTCACGTGTTTAAATGTAAAGATGCATTAAAAATATTCCCAATTAGTTCCGAAAAAAAGTGAATATGCACTAATTTAAATATTCATCATATATCTATTGTTTCGGAAACATATTCTTT
>NW_022730661.1:0-1608 GCF_011630105.1 Anneissia japonica | reverse complement strand
AAGAACTATATTTTCATTTCTGAGTAACAAGATGCTTAGCCAATATCTGTAATTATGGATTTGTTGTATGGTAGCTGGCCTTATATCCCAAGATGCAGGGTTCAAATCTTATGTGGTTAGCACTTTGAATATGCTGTTGTAGGTATATGAAAATTGCATAACTGTTGAGGAGAGCTTACTTTATCTGGTGTTACTAGCTCGTGCATTCCGACTGGCTTCCACCTTGCCTCGCCATCCCATAATACCTCATGCATACTGCAAATCAGAGCTCGTATATTCCGTTCCTTCCCAGCTATCCATTCTCTGATCTAAATGATAAACATTATTCATCTTTTAAATTAATAAATAAATTTCACCAGGATTTTCTTATGAGTAGATAATATGGTAGACATATTGTGAAACACATTTGCTTCGTCGTATTTCCAGTAAAAAATGCAGGCATAAATCTGACAACAGCAGCAAGTCACTCCCTACATAACCACTAGACCATGGTATTTGGGAATGTTCTGAGTATTCAGTACGATAACACATCAGGTAGGGCAAACCACCACTCCTACATTTTCTTGAAACAAAAATACACTGAAATAGCATCGCAGTACCCACTACTATTTAAGAATTGGGTTTAACACTAGTCACTAAGCGTAAGATTGGTGGTCTAGTGGTTATGACACCAGGCTAGTTACCTGGAGGTCGTGGGTTTGATTCCCACCCAAAATTGTTTGCAAGGATTTGGGATCATACTGAGTATTTAGTACTATAACACGTCAGGTAGGGAAAACATCACTCCTATAACTTGGAATTATTATGTGAATACGCAAATAGCATACTAGTGTCACAAACATTTACTAAGACTCCAAGGCTCCATCCTTTTATTGTTATGTTTGAAGACAATTGACCCAAACACCACCACTACCAACAACAGTAGCAACAGCCACACGAAGAGGAACATGTGCAAATCAACAGTCTCCCTGAAGGTTCATTCTAGTACCTTAGCAATTAAATTTCCCCCCTAAATGTTCTCTTGCGTATTTTGGAGGGAACCTTCTCTCTAATGTACCAAGGAAGGTGCAAGAACCAAAGCTTTTACCTTGACTTTGTCAGGTCCAAGATCTTCAACCAGCGTCTCATGTCGCATTGAGTTGATTGAACGTGGCTCATTCTTATTTGTTGATGGGGTAAATCCTTGACCTGACAGTAAATCACCAAAGTCTGCCTTCTTAGCACCAGCTAAGATAAAATAATAGACAGTAATTATTAAAAGAATATCAAATACAGAGAAATATAAATGGATAAATAAAAGATAATTAACAAATAGCTAATGTTAATAAATAGCAAGTCAAATACACAGAATAATAAAATAAATAAATCATTTTCATTTAAAAGGATAAATAACATATAAATATTTAAAAAAAGCTTAAGATAACTACAGTATAGAGAGAAGAAAGTAAAGAAAGATAATAAATAGATGACAAAATACATAAATATATAATAAAATACAAAAAAAAAACCTATCAATATCTCATCATTCTTATATATTCATGTAAATCTATTTGTCTGCTCCGTATCTGTCCGTGACGAGTTTGCTTCCTGCGTCACCGTCTTCAGAGG
>NW_022730660.1:0-1916 GCF_011630105.1 Anneissia japonica | reverse complement strand
CACATTTTTTCCAAAAAATATTTTTTCTAGGGTCTTTTTACAATGACATAAATGAAAAAGCATTGATGAGGTACCAGCAATGAGTCCAAAGACATTGCCAGTTGTGTGATGTAATCTATTTCAATTCCAGCAATTCTGAAACTGAGCCTGCCATCCGCTTCAAGCTGGTGGTGCTGTAATCGATTTCCCTGTCTGCCACTGAAAAGGTCCAACAAATTATAATCACGACCCACCCAGAAAAAATCCTGGATACACCCCTGCAGATGTCCCTAAAATTAACATGTGACAGCCTTCCATATTTTTAGTTGGCTTGCAATAAATAATTTATAATTTAAATTAAATGCTCATTAAAGTGAACTGTCGTATTATTTGATGAGCGCATTTTTGAAGTAATTGAAAATTATTTCGCCACTTCTTGCAATATAGACTCAAATTTAAAATTTTTTTTCCAAACCAATTAGGAATTTCTTTGTGAAACAGTACCTCTTGTTTCTTTGTGAAGATCACAAACACATGTATCATCACTGCATGACAGATCCAAGGGACAGAAAAATTATCATGCTTATCATAACTGGATATGTTGTAAATGCATTGTTTTACAGCATGTGTTTACTTCATGTGGTTTTTGTACTCCTTCCGGTTTGCTCTGGGGAATGGCTTCAAACTGAGCAAGGGAGCCATACAATATGCTGTACGAATGAATGATTGTTACTGTATATATTTGTCTAAAGAATTAATTATCTTTATGTTGTACATGTTTGCTTATAAAAGTAATAAAGTATGCATTTTAAAGATATGCTGTTCAGCCGAAAAATAATAATCAGTATTTTATCTCAATTTCTTAAGTTTTATTAAGTTATTTTAATGAAAAATAAGATTGGAAATGCATTTATTTGCCAATCGTCAAATACATACAGTAAATACACTTTTTTTTATAACACATTTTATAAGAACATTGAGACTGAAATTACCAAAAAATTAGGAAAAAAACAAGAGCAAATTGAGGCTGAAGTAAAATGTCAATTGAGATTTCTATTTAAAAAAAAAAAAATAGCAAAACCAACATAACTTCCGTACCTCATTTGCAGTTTATAGGTTTATATACTGCAGTACTGTACAATAATAATTTTCCATGTTTTTAAAGTGTGTAAAACTAAGAACAAAATAAGAACATTTTGAGCCTGAAATCTGCAAAACAATAAGAATACTGAGCCTGGGCTAAATTTTACTGGTTCTTATTGAAAAAAAAAGGAGTGTATACATGTTCTTAGATTTTGTAAAGTAATCAGTTTAATGTTTTCTTAGTTACAGTAAATAACATTAAACAGTTAATTCAACAGAATTTCTTTATGATTCGTTATAGTATCCTAGCAAATTCTTTTAGCTGAATTGTTTCTTAACCACGGTTTTCATTGGTTTGAATTACTAGCATACTGTAGGCCTACATTTGATTATACTGTATTTAAAAGTATATTAAACCAAATTTTCTTTTTATGCCTGATACTATCATTCCTTAAAATTGTTCCTTCAGCTCAGCACCGTCTTGTACAGTAAATTAGTAGGATGTGGTTAGTATTTACGGTCAGTTTTATGCTATCAGTACTAATCAGAATGCTATTTTAGTCCATTACAATAACATGCTATATACACAGGAAACTCCTAAGTATAAACTGTAAGGCCTACATGTACAGTAGGTAAAAAATAATATGCTTGAATTCAACATTAAAGGAAAGGCTTAAATGTTTTTAATTGGGATCAAGAACTCAGTATTGTCGAGGTTTCTACCATGTTTTTAAACCCCACTCAACTTGCTAACCCCCCACTATACATAGTTTCCCCCCAAGCGTCTTACTTGGGATTATATTGATTTCCTTGCTAATTATAATATTGTTGGTAGTTGATTAAAGGGGCATTAG
>NW_022730659.1:0-596 GCF_011630105.1 Anneissia japonica | reverse complement strand
TAAAACTAATAATAACAGTGCTCGAATAGAAAAATGATGTTATATTCGTATGAACGAAAAGTTCCTTTCATGAAAAAAGTGTCCCTGGCGAGATTTGCGAGATATTAAACAATATTCAAATTATATAATTATATTCTTCTTGTCGTTTACAATTTATATACCGTAAGTAATGCTGAAATACTGTTCAATTTGACGATAGCCGCTTTAGTCAAGTTGATCAAGGCCACCTTAGCAAGCTTTAAACGTGGTTCCTTGTTAATAGATAATATAATATATAATATTAGTATATGATAGTATACATACACTTACATATTTTAGACTAGACCCAGTAAATACCACCTGTATGTTAAATAGCGCAAAAAACGCGCGCCTTTACTGTAAAGATATCATTTTTTTATCGTGTTTAATTTGTAGTGGTATAGTAAAAATTATTTTGACCACTCAGAAAACATTTGAAACTAAAGAAAACAAGGCTTAGAATTGCATTGTCGGTTGGCAGCTTGTCCGTACACAACTTTATTAAATATGTATATGTATAGAGCTTGTTTTTGTTTTTGTTTTTGTTTTGTTTTGTTTTGTTTTTTTTTTTTTTTTGC
>NW_022730658.1:0-1249 GCF_011630105.1 Anneissia japonica | reverse complement strand
TGACTTAATTCCTTTAACTAGCTATAATTGAGTGGTTCACGTCAAACTTTTAACTAGTTAAGTGGGTGTATATCTAGATAAAAGTTCGACGTGAACCCAGCTTGTGTTATCCTGTTGAGAAGGGAGACTTTCTAGTTCTTGTTGACTTTGAATGACAGTTTGAAGTTTATCAAACCAATTTGGTACATTGGTTTCTGCATATTGTGTTTGTAGAAATTCTTGCCATTTAGTAATAAATACTTCTTCACATGGTTCTTGATTGTCCCATGTATTATTTTGGGTTTCTTTCCAAGGCTTATATCTTAAGAGTTGATATTTACAATACGAGGCAAAATATGCTCCTTTCGGATTAGCCGAATAAGTTGGAAAGATACGAGGAATAATATTGTCTGGTAGTTTTGTCAGGTTTTCATTCAGAACTTTGTATTTCGTTGTAAATTCAATAAAGTTAAGATTGAGTATCGCTGGTGAGTTGTCATATTGATAGCATAAATATCTAGAGGTGAGTTAATTGATTTGTACTCTATGGAGCCATTAAGACTAACAGGAATAACTTTGAATGATGAAGAATATAATTTCAATCCTAATAAATGATGCATTGTTTCTTGAGCAGCATAATCTCTCTGACCAAGGGTTTTCATTACCACTTTTTTCATAACTTTGTGTGGATCACTGTTACTATCTGCATTTTGGACAATAGAATTAAATGCTTGTGTAAGTACTGGTGACCTTGGTTCCCCTTTAGCTGCATATTTTGTGAGGTATTCAACACATGCATAGGAATGTAGGTAAGAATGGCCCCGGAAAAAATGGCCCCAGAAAAAATGGCCCCGGAAAAAATGGCCCCAGAAAAAATGGCCCCGGTAAAAATGGCCCCATATGACAGGTAGGTAAAAATGGCCCCAATGAAAAATTTGGTAATAGAAATGATATATATTTTTTTTAATCTTCAAATATTTAAATACTGTATAAGCAAGAATTGAATCAAGAAATAAAAAATGGCCCTCAATTATAAAATTAAAGAAAAAAAAAAATAACAAATGTTGTAAAATACCTTGTAGCAAAAATTTAATTAATAAATCAACATAAAGAATATGCATATTTGAGAACTAAAATAAATTAGTTTTTAGCTCCTATGAGTAGCTCTGGGAGTAGGTCTAAGTATTTTTTTAAATTATTAATACTATTAAATATTATTACTATATTTGCGGCAAATTATTAATATTATTATTATTATTAATGGCTCTGA
>NW_022730657.1:0-1077 GCF_011630105.1 Anneissia japonica | reverse complement strand
TATCATCGGGCCTACAAACAAGTTGATATAAACAAAAGTGAAATAATTATGGTGAATAAACAGCATGTGGCTGTAAGGCAACTAAGGATTAAGGAAATAAATTAATGAGTAAAATGACAATAATAAAAGGCAAGAAAATATATATCTCTGTAATGATGAAAGATTCATTATAGATCACAATGAACATAATTAAAGAATAAGTGTATAAATTATAATATAATGTAATGATATAGAGGACATGATAATAATTACAATAGTAACGATAGTAATGATAATATAATAATATGTAATAGTAAAACTAGTAGCAATATATGGATGAGTCTTAAATGAACAAAAATAAATATCGGTGTATACAAGTTGAGTGAACATAATCCAGTCTATAAAATACGAAATATGAAAAATGTATTGTGTAGAAAATGTAAAATGTAGAAAAAGCTAAAGCTAACCCAATAAGACATGTTTCGGCAGTCCACTACCATCGTCAGTTATCTATTGCACGCAGGCAATCATTGATATAGGGGAGTAAAAATTCAATGTATGCAAGCTAAAAAATTGTGGAATGAACCGTAACAGTACTACAAAGCAAAATATAAATAAAGATAAGATAAGATCAGAGTGCAGTATTTATGCCACTAAGGGGAGAATAAAATGAATTTAGAATGACAAAGATAAATTAACATGAAGAAGCTGTTTGTTCAGTGAGGGCTGCTCCCACTGAATATGCAAGGCTTTTTTGATTTTTAGAATTTTGGTTATAATAATAATAATAATACTATTAAAAAGGTTATGTCAAGCTTGAATTTACTCTACAGCTGTTTCATGCAGTAGCAATCTTCAGGAGTGAGTGGTTAAGAAGATAATGGAGGTATATATGAGGTTCAGCAGGTATATATGCTAGTGTTACGTATTATTGAGTAGGAATTTGTTTCTGTGTCTGCATTTTGAAAGCAGCTCTGTTCTTTTGTTTAAAATTGATGGTTTTTTAAAGTAAATTATGTGAAATTTCTCCGTAAGGCAGAGATTGCAGCGTATTGTTTGTATACTGTATGGCGTATCTTTGTCAATTATGGACCATTT
>NW_022730656.1:0-631 GCF_011630105.1 Anneissia japonica | reverse complement strand
AGCGCACTCCTGTCCAGGACAATGCTTCCCGCAGCAGGTGAGTTCACACGCAGCCTTATCCAGGTAACGGTAAAGATAGTAGGTTTCTACTACTAGCTAGACTTGTCATGTTCCCATAATAATAGACCTAGGCCCCTAGGCCTACTAATAATAGTATACTATAGGCCTGGTCCTATGAAAAACTGTCTAGGCCTAGGCCTAAATGTCTAAAAAATGCACTGTCTAAATAAAGGTGATGTGCTATAACACTACAGTACAGTATATCATCAGAGCCAACACCAATTCCTGTAACAATAAGATTATTATTTATATACACGTAGGCCTAGAAGCTAGGCTATCAACAATAACGCCCCATTAAATAATAACATGATGCATATGTTACTCCAAACCTAACTTTCAGCTGTTGTTGAAATGTGGAATTCAAATAAAATATTATACATATATATTTTTGTAGGACAAGATATGTGATAGGCCGAAACATGACACTCTCCTCACATAGGTATTTGCCAGTCGCCATGATGAGACAAACATACCACAACATTTGCCATGAGTACAACCACCCAACGTTGGCATCTACGAAAGAAGGTGGTACAAAGCATACAAGCACCCAGCAAGACGTTAGCAGAAACAC
>NW_022730655.1:0-609 GCF_011630105.1 Anneissia japonica | reverse complement strand
ACTCGTCGAACTCGTCAGCTCGTGTTTGGGCACGACTTCCAAGAGTTCGCACAGGACCAAGTGGGTGAGGTGCAGCGAGGAAGAGAAAATGCAGTTCGAAGCGGCCGTCGCGCTCGGAGGGTTTCTTGCCGACGAAGTTGAAGACGACGACGACGAGGAAAGGGAGGAGGAAACCGACGATCGGCGCAAGAAGGCGTTCGTCCGATACTTTTACGACACCCTCCTCCTTCCGCACCACAGCAAAATCGCGGCGGCCGTTGCCAACCTGGACGAGATTCGCAGATGGCTGAGATCCGATCTTGACGAACGGAAAACGTCCAACCACGTCGTGCCGAAGACCGACAGGGTGCACGAGTCGGCCATCATCAGGGTCGTACTGGCGCATCTGAACAGCGTCAAGACCAAACCGTTACATCCGATGCTTAAGAGGTTGTTGGAGTTCACGCGAACCAGCTGGCCGTTCAACCTATTGTTCGTCCTGCCTGACAGATCGGCCGGTCTTGTCGCGTGCGTCCTCATGCTGAACGACGTTCGCGAACGCAGATTTCTACCGTCCCGAGTGACCAAAGCCCTTTCCCTTTTGAGCGAGGAGGAGGCGTCGGAGATGAA
>NW_022730654.1:0-523 GCF_011630105.1 Anneissia japonica | reverse complement strand
TATATCTATTTATTATATTTTAGGATAGGCTTTAAAAGAAACATTTTGGAAGATTACGGCTGTATTTCTATCTAAACAATTTTCAATTTAAAATATTACACCCGTTGCTGAAACATACCAAAGACTACTAAATAATTTTAATTATTCGCAAATAAAATTAGAGAAACCATGAGGCCACAATTGATCCTACATTTCGTTCTCTATTTGAACAATCTCGAATAATTTTTGACAATGTTTGAATAAAGAATGAAACTTAAAATCAATTCTAGCCAATTATAACAATAATGTAGATCATTATAATATTGTTTTCTCATATATTTAAAATTTATATTTATAAAATATATCTGCATGCATTTGGTTTTGTTGAAATAAATTATAATTTTAACAGTATATTATTGTATATTTTCATTATTTAATTGTTTGTCTATGAATATACGAGATTCGATGATGATATTGATGATGTTAAGGGTGAATTAAAAACGATAATTTGTGATTCTACAGTATTTTGGTGATGATGAATAAC
>NW_022730653.1:0-2099 GCF_011630105.1 Anneissia japonica | reverse complement strand
TGCCCCCCCCCCCCCCGGACTAATACCAGAGGGGTACTGTTAGAGATGTGATTAAGGGATCATCTCATAAATGGATGTTCTTTAAAGTTAGTATTTCTTCACTAATTGTAGTATTGAATCTGTAGTTAACAGATGATAATTACAGTATGCAGCTATGTTTTGATTAACAAAATATAATTTCATTAGTCTTCATTATAATTAATTGAGGTTTGCATAAATAATAAGCGTTAAATAATAAAATACAAGATACAGTACTATTCTGAATGTTGGATACATAATTTACATGAATATAGTACATTAATGTAATATGCTTTGATAATTACTGTAAGAATTCATAAGTGAATCACGGATTCATATGATTTAGATATATCATTAATTACAATACTTAGACTATACTGTTGAATTATAGTCACATTTATGGCTGCATTGAAAATAAGATGGTCCCTGGTACCAAACTATGCAGGGCAAGGTGACTAATAGGATTTAACCACATCTTATACCTCCCTGGTATCATGTTCAAATGATACTGTTTTAATTTGTAGTTTATTCATTCATTTTGCTAGTACTGTATAGAATGTTTTACTCTGTATTTATTCTGGAGGTTTAGTTTGTTTTATATAATTAATTATTAATTATTGCATAAGTACAAGATGATAAGTTTTAAGTCTTATAAGTCATTATAAGTTTTATCCATAGAATGATTAAACTATAGAAGTTTTTTATCCAAAAAGAGTCATTATTATATCGCTGTATTTGTTTGTATTGCAGTTAATCTTTCACTTTCATGCTATTTCATGATTGTTGATCGATCTTCGGATAGTGTAATTAAAGATGATTTTTGAATGTATTTCCTATGCTACAACACTAAAAATTGAATATTTTGTGCAGCAAACATTGATTTAGAGATGTGAAACTCTTTTTTTTTCATCGTTTTCTAAACTTTACTGAAAACAACCCTTTAAGCACCAAGCCAGTATAGTAAAAATATAAAAGAAAAATAGGGATTTTTTTAAGAAATTTGAAATGATGCATCATAACCAAAGAAATGTAGGCAATGATAAAATTACAAATGTATCCTTCAACTTTAGTTGTTGTTACACCTGATAGATCAATACGACAAATTACCATAATTCCAATAACTAGAGTGCTAGACAATACAAATTCTTGGTGGTTACTATGATCGTAATGAAGATATGGAAAATCAACATCAAAAACTAATTCATTGTAGTAAACAGAATGTAAAAACATTAATTCTAATACGCAAACAGCTTTTGAATTTGTTTCTATTTTCTCTCCACGTAGTTGGAATAAGGCAGCTGTGGTAATGATTATGAATTCCAAGGTTAATGATTCCTGGTATGCATACATCAATAATGAAATTGTCAATGTCACCAGTAATAAACAGCCAGCATTCCATACTCCTGGAATTGCAATAAAGCAAAAAATTCAGCATACCAACCAATTAATATAACAATTTTTATGCATATTTTAGACTACTTAGGCCACATACAATTAAATATGACACATACAAGAAATGTAAAAACAGCGACAAAGATACAACAAAAAATGAATTATTTGGGAAATAAACAAATATATAAAGATTGTAATAATTATTTCCCGAGATTGCAACATAATGGTTCTATACTACAACAAACATCTGGTTGGTAAAATGTTAAAACTATCACCTACATTTTAGTACAAGTGGCAAAAGAGCCCTAATACAAGTGTGCCACCTAACGTTGAATATTAAGTTGCCTTATTGCCGTAAATATCTCGTACTTCAAGCTTGAGTCTAACTGTTTGGCTGCTCCCTTTTATTTATATTAGGTTGTGACTGGACAACTGGTAAGTTTCAGTTAATTTTAATCTTGTTATATGCCTAAACTGGAAGGTCAAACTGGTTAGTTGCATGCAGGTGTCAACCAATCTTTGAGTGGTTATAGAGTTTAACACCCATATTTTCAAATTGGCCTAAGATCAAGGCCCTGATTAGTTAACATGCAACATTCGGTGGCACACTTGTATTAGGGCAGAAGTACAGTAGAACCTCGTTTTTACGTACCCCAGTTATACGAACCCTCTGTTTTACGTACGCCTCG
>NW_022730652.1:0-515 GCF_011630105.1 Anneissia japonica | reverse complement strand
AAAATCACAACAAAATGACAAGATTTGAAAAATGTAATCTGCAGTACAGTTAAGAAGAAAAAAAGTAAAACAAACATCAATGTAAAAATAACGATAAAGACAATTAAAAAAAAATTAATGTTGTTTTGTAATTGAATTCGAAAGCGTTTAAAGACAATTTTGTTGTTATCAAATTTGTGTTGTATCAATTCTTAAGGTATCTTTTTTCCAGCTCTATCAGCACTACAATCATATGGGTCATTGTAATCGGCATCCTCATTGTAGTTTCTATTGTTGGCTGCGCTCAATCCACGGCCACTCGCCCAGTGCCTGCAGTCGTAGCCACACGCAAGTATAGATATCTTTATACAGTAGTGTACTGCGAACATTTCAAAAAGAACCCGGAGGCCTATATGGGATTTATCATCAAGTAGGCCGGAAAAGACGTGGGTATGAGAACGTCATGCTTCAAACAAACCAGCAAGCTTAATGATGATGATGATGATGATGATGATGATGATGATGATGATGATGAT
>NW_022730651.1:0-588 GCF_011630105.1 Anneissia japonica | reverse complement strand
ACGATGGCGTGTATTTCAATACTTGGAGTATGTATTATACTTTCTTATTTGATTGTTTATATTATTTAATTTGCGAATTTATTTCACTGCCAGCAGAAATAAATAAATCGCTTCGTTCTATATACTAGGTTATAAAATCATACGTATTGCTAATTAGTTCTGGACCTAAGAACGTATTACCAATTTGAATTTGAAGATACCGTCTATGATAACCTAAAAAACTTAAATTGAATTAAATATTATTTGAATCGTTTAAGCTTTGTTTCCATACAATCGCTACACGCTATCGCTGACAGCTTTTGGTGATACTGATTGGTCGGTCGGATCGGGGAGCCTCCCCATTTGCGTAGGGGTTTGCACGCTGTGCAACGCTTGAACTGGAAACACTATAGTGAGTGTAGCGATTTTAAGGAAGCCAGGCTTTAGGTTGTACAGAGTTACTAATTTTGATTGAAAAATAGGAATAATTTCCTCACTAATTAACGGGTGCCATAATAATGCCATTTCTATAATATTTAAAACTATTTTGGTTTAGCTGTATAAATTATGAAATTGTATGATCATTTTATAGTTTCCCAATGTTTGAAT
>NW_022730650.1:0-786 GCF_011630105.1 Anneissia japonica | reverse complement strand
CAATGCCGTGAACAACGCTTCCCAGTGCGTCTGCTAATTTTTAATGGTCAGGGTACCGCGATCACAAGTTCAGGCCCGTAGGCAAGGGAGGGGGGTGGAGGGGGAGTGTGCAGAGGGTGCGGACGCACCCCCCCCACCCCAAATTCCAAAAGGTACACTTCTTGAAACCTATGATCTCACAAAATCGTTCCTAATTATCAGAAAAGGTTATAGCATGCCTTGCATTATATATTTGCCAGCGGATCTAACCGTTGATTTTTAATAATGTGGCATGAAATTTGTTAGAAATTGATCGTCTCCGGTGATTGGAGATTGATCTACATAATATGAAGAATGTTATCTATAGGCATGCAGATGTACAGGACAAAATAACATTACTTTTTCAGGGAGAAGAGCCACCTAAAATTATAAAGAAAATAAAGAAAAAGGAAAAATCATAATTGTCTGAGAGTGCCATTTCAGGCCATTTTGAGGTGCCATAATCATAAATTTTCTCACCTCAGCTCCAATCATGGGGCTGAGGTGGTATTGACCATCTGTCTCAAGTTCATCCCTTCACCCCCACCCTCTATTTCTCCTGCTTTTACTGTAGGTCCCTAGACAATACTTAAATGAATGAAAATTTAAATAGGATATTACAAATTATGGATTTTAGAAATCCATTAAAAAAGCCCTCAAGATGATAATTTGTCAGAGCTTCCAGAAGATTTTCCCCACCCTCGCGGGGACCCCTAGGCAGTCGCCCATCGTAAGGTCCACTTCGGTTGCAAAACGCACCTCCTCATC
>NW_022730649.1:349-507 GCF_011630105.1 Anneissia japonica | reverse complement strand
GCCATTGTTTCTCTTGGAATCCCATAAATAAGTTTGCTAAAATAGGGGCCAATGGAGAACCCATAATAACTCCATTGTCACTTTTTGCACAAAAGTGCTTATCTCGCCAAGTTGAGCACTTAGTGCAAATTTTTGACTATCCGCCATATTTCGAGTAC
>NW_022730649.1:0-153 GCF_011630105.1 Anneissia japonica | reverse complement strand
CTTTTCCGAAAAACTTCAAACTTTCAATGGAATAGTCTTTGTTTCAGGCTATCTCACCGTGCCTAACAAAAAAAAATTACATTTTGAGTCAACTTTTTAACATTATCACTTTTTGCACAAAAGTGCTTATCTCGCCGAGTTGAGCACTTAGTG
>NW_022730648.1:0-508 GCF_011630105.1 Anneissia japonica | reverse complement strand
TATCATTTTATATAATACTGTATATATTTATATATTTATTTATATATTTTTATATTTATTTGTATATTTATATATATTTATTTGTATATGTATTTATATATGTTTATATATTCATTTATATAATTTTTTAAATTCTTGTATATATTGTTTGTATATTTATTTGTATATTTATTTATATATATTTAAATATATTAATATGTTCATATATTTATTTATATATTTTTTTATATATTTATTTGTATATATGCAGCGCTGATAGAGATGTTGTTAAAATACAGATATACATATACATACATACAGATATATTTATGTATAAATATTGTATTTATTTATATATTTATTTATCTATATATTATTTTATATATACTGTATATATTTATATATTTATTTATATATTTTATATTCATTTGTATATTTATACATTTATTTATATATTCATTTATATATTTGTATATTTTTGTATATTTATTTATATATTTATTTGTATTTATATATATTTATATGTTTA
>NW_022730647.1:1344-1835 GCF_011630105.1 Anneissia japonica | reverse complement strand
AAGTTGCGGCACACCTGCAAGCCAATCGGCTGGACTTAGAAAAATTTTCGAGATTTCTGGACTTAAAAAAAATTTTCGACATTTCTGGACTTAGAAAAAATTTCGAAAATCTGGACTTTTCGACATTTCTGGACTTCTGTCCGGTGCCGGACACGTTGTTGCGTACACAAGCACCGGCGCCGGGTGCACCGCCTCAGTACACGAACACCGAACAGACGTCGAGTACGTGGACGCGTCCGCGAGTACGTGGACGCGTCCGCGATCCTCAGACGGACGTCGAGTACACGGAAGCCTCCTCGGATCTCCTACCGACGTCGAGTACGCGGACGCGTCCGCGAATCTCAGACAAACATCGAGTACACTGACGCCTCTACGGATCTCCTAACGACGTCGAGTACGCGGACGCGTCCGCGAATCTCAGACGAACGTCGAGTACACGGACGCGTCCGCGATCCTCAGACGGACGTCGAGTACACGGACGCCTCCTCGGA
>NW_022730647.1:0-1291 GCF_011630105.1 Anneissia japonica | reverse complement strand
CGAGTACGCGGACGCGTCCGCGATCCTCAGACGGACGTCGAGTACACGGACGAGTCCGCGATCCTCAGACGGACGTCGAGTACACGGACGCCTCCTCGGATCTCCTACTGACGTCGAGTACACGGACGTGGCCGCGATCCTCAGACGGACGTCGAGTACGCGGACGCATCCGCGATCCTCAGACGGACGTCGAGTACACGGACGCTTCCGCGGATCTCCTACCGACGTCGAGTAGGCGGACGCGTCCGCGAATCTCTGACGGACGTCGAGTACACGGACGCGTCCGCGATCCTCCGATCGACTTCGTTAAGGCAGACTAGACGAGTCTCTATTTCAACCTTTTCTGACAAAAATTTTTTTCTGATACTGGAAATAATTTGTCGAGTAGACGGACGTGGAGTACGCGGACGTCGAGTAGACGGACGTGGAGAGCACGGACGGACGTCGAGTACACACTCGCCTCCGTGTCCCGCCGACCTATCTCGAGTTCGCGGACGTCGAGTACACGGAAGGACTTAGAGTACACACTCGCGTCCGCGACCAGCCGACCGACCACAGGTACGCGGACGTCGAGAAGACGGACGGACGTCGAGTAGACGGACATGGAGTACACGGATTTCTGGAATATTTTGGAAACGCTGGACTTAAAATAATTTTCGAAATTCTGTCGAGTCTGCTCTGATGTCGAGTACACACTCGCGTCCGCGACCCGCCGACCGACTTCGAGTACGCGGACGTCGACGAGTACACGGACGGATGTCGAGTACACACTCGAGAAGACGCACGGACGGCGAGTAGACGGACGGATGTCGAGTGTACACGTCTACCGTCGTCGCGTTCGCCGTTAAGTCAGACCAGACGAGTCTTTATTTCAACTTCGAAAACATTTTTTGAAACTGGAAATAATTTTGTGTCCACGGCCCGACGACGGACGTGGAGTACACGGACGTGGAATACACAGACAGACGTCGAGTACACGGACGGACGTCGAGTAGACGGACGTGGAGTACACGGACGGATGCCGAGTACACCGACGTGTCCTCGACTCGACTACCGTGTTCGCGTACGCCGTTAAGGGAGACAAGACGAGTTTCTATATTTTAACTTTGGAAAAAATATTTAAAACTTGAAATTATTTTAGTCCGCGACCCAACAACGGACTTCGAGTAGACGGTCGTGGAGTACACGGACGGATGTCGAGTACACACTCGCATCCGTGACCCGTCCACCGACCTCGTGTACGCGGACGTCGAGTACGTGGACGTCGAGTAGACGGGGACGTGGAGTACAC
>NW_022730646.1:0-907 GCF_011630105.1 Anneissia japonica | reverse complement strand
TCGTGGATAACCGTATTGCGTTCTACAACTCCACTGACCCTTTTAATAAAAGCCTTTTGTAGGGAAAAGTTAATTATATTGTTTTTAATATGAAACTCCTCCAGATTCTCAGCGAGTAGTTGATAGTTTAGCTTACCAACTGACGATGCTTAAGCAATCATCCTAAAATTGGATGGGTCTGACGTATCTCCTTAATATGTAGAAAGATAACATTACTTGTGGTCCAATTATTTATACTGTAGGTCTAAATATTATTTTTTTATTAACTATTTTTATTATTTATTTTTATGTTATCCGAATTATTTTATAATTATAATATTATTTTGTTTATAATAATAATAATAATGATAATAATAATAATAATAATGATAATAATAATAATAAAATTATTATTATTATTGCTGCTGCTGCTGCTGCTGCTGAACACAAAAACTTCAAAAACTATAAAAATAAATAAATAAAACCACCTCAAAATAACGTATGCAAACCTTCCCATTTACTTTCCCATGAGCTATTGTTTTCATTTATAACTGCATTGTATTTTTCGATAAAGTAATATTTCCTTATTAACTGAATTTTAAATACATTAAAACAAGGTTTTTCATCCGCCATTTTCCTTTTATACATATGGTCTCTGCCAAGTAGTAAAATTAAATTTAATCCCTTTTCGCTATAATTAGAAATTCCAAAAATACTCATGTCTTGGTCATAAATAATATTGATTTTGATTTTTTCCTTATCCATAAAATAATACATTGGAAAAAATAGATCTAGTGCTCACACTGTCCTTTGTACACGAGAAGTTGATACTATTTATGACTGACCAATCTTTTTCATCATAAACCTTATTAAAATCTTTTTCCCATTTTTCTCTATACCAAAAGAACCATTCTTTTTTGTCGACTAT
>NW_022730645.1:0-1538 GCF_011630105.1 Anneissia japonica | reverse complement strand
ATAATACGTACAAGGTACCTCTGCAACTGGATTATTCTTAGTTATTTGTTTTTGGTTTTTTTTTTTAATTTAATTTTAATTTATTTCTTTCGAAAGTGTACTTTCTATCACATATTATTGCACTGTCTAGTTAGGCCTAGCCTTGTATGCCTCATCGTCATCCGCTACACAGTACATCAGTAGCGCCCACTCTCCCCCCCCCCCCCAAGAGAACAGTACAGACGTTTGCTGGGCAACAACGTGATTGAACCTTCCTTTCCAGGTGTTCATGTATTGGCATACTAACCAGTTGTGTGTATTTCTTTGTGAAAATGAGTACCGCGGCGTACTCATTTTCACAAAGCATTTGCATCCCCTCTTGGAAAGAGGGAACTTCGAAATAATTGTCTCCATATCTTCGCTATTAAATTAATCACCGTAATTTAGCTTACGCTTATGAATTTAGCTAGCGCTTAAAATGTACAATAATCATTTCACTACCCGACAAACTCCGAACTTTATTCATTTGGCCTACATAATAGTTTCATCCTGTACTATACTCCAACATCACTGGCGCATGGTAACAACCAACTGATGCAGACCATTTCCGGTCACACATTACTCTCCATAACACAGCACTCCCTAGTTCCGTCACCTCTGGATGACACGGTGTATGGCAAGGGTTAAGGAGGGTGGCTTACATTTCGTAGTTTTTTTCACATAACCGATCATTTTCATACTATAATCGGGATATTTTTCAAAATGTTGATGAATTTGAGGGTGAGGGTGGCCAGGACCTCCTCGACCCCTCCCCATTTGGATTCACCCCTGTATGGGAAAAGTCTTGAGGCACTATTGGGTTCTATGCCTGTTTACATACACTGACTGACCTCTATAAGCTCTAAATCTAGACTGTGTGTATGACTGGTATTCAATGCATACCGTTTGTGGTTACCGGTAATACGCCCACCTTCCGTTTTATGGAGTTAATTAACATTGAGGTACTTTGCATTCTATTTCTAAAGGATTAGGATTTTAATATTGATTTCAATTGCACACGTCACTAACACAGCTGCTACTCGCAAAACCAATATTAGCGTTTATTGTACACAAATGAGTATACATTGAGTTTTTACACTGTAGTAGAAGTGATATGCATAATGCATCCAATGCTTAGTTCCAAGAATGGTGTCGTATTCTGAAAATCAGAACATTGTTAAAATACAGTACAATTGAACTTGTTAATTGACTGCTACAAGGACAATTTCCCAGTTCTCTGTGATGAACACAATAATATTGAACGTTAACGTAGTATATATACACACACACACACGCACACACACACACACACATATATATATATATATATATGTATATATATATATAAAATACATTATATATATATTATATATATTATTTATATATGTATATATATATTATATATATATAAATCAAGATGTTAACACTGTTACACGATGTATTATGTCATTTATTCGAACACTATTTACCTTTCTTTGATGATTTAAAAAATTTACGAAAAATATAAATGTACAACATTT
>NW_022730644.1:0-783 GCF_011630105.1 Anneissia japonica | reverse complement strand
CGTAGACAATGCACCATCTTAAAATTGAAAAATACGACTTACTCAAACATGGCTTACAAGGATACTTTATTCATTCAAATACGGGGAAATTTCATGACTGGATGAAACAATGTGAAAAAGCATAAGACTATTTACTAACAGTGATAATAGTAATAAAACTATTAATAACAATAATAATAATAATAATAGGGCTCGGGTCAGCCCTGTGTGACATGGTATACTGATTATGAATAAAAGTGTTCACAAACCAAAATTGTCTGGTGATTTTTAAGAAATATACTACGGTGAAATTTCATGGCTGGATACAACAATGTGAAAAAGCCTAAGACTATTTACAACAGTGACAATAATAATATTAATTATAATAAAACTATTATTAATAATAATAATAAAAATAACAATAATAATAAAAATAATAATAAAAATAATAATAATAAGGCTTGGGTCAGCCTTGTGTGACATGGTGCACTGATTATGAATACAAGTGTTCACAAACCAAAATAGTCTGGTGATTTTCAAGAAATATTTAATTTAATTTTAAGCCTTAGCATATATCTCAATACTTAACCATGCTTGGAGGCAAACACAGCAATATTAGCATATCTAGAGATGCAGGGGAGGAACATATTTCTCCCAAAAAAAAAAATTGCCCCATCACCTTTGTCCCCTTTCCATAATCCTGTCTCCCATAATTGCCTCCCATTTTTAAGACTCCTAAATATGCCACTGCACAGCAAATCATGAATCTTAAGATCCTATTATCATAATTAGTATAATCTTAAC
>NW_022730643.1:0-1054 GCF_011630105.1 Anneissia japonica | reverse complement strand
TTTATGTACACATGTTATACATCTTAATAAAAGCTTCTTGCACTCTAGTGGGTCCGTTACTTTTTTAATTTTCTATATCTTACTTAATAAATACAGTGAAGCGTTTCACAGTCCTTTGTCATTGTGTGATTATGCTAATGATTCTAAAGTTCTCAAGGGTTACGCCGTTACGTTATACTTTTTTTAAAATTTTGTACATCATACATAATGAATAAAAATAGATAATACTTTACGTACTCCTGTGTCATTGTGTGTTTAGTCTCATAGTTCTAAGTTCTTACATTCTCATGAGTTACACCGTTGCATTATACTTTTTAAAAACTTTCTATAATATACCTGTACAAAATAAATAAAAGTAGATAATGCTTTACGTACTCCTGTGTCACTGTGTGTTCAGTATCATAGTTCTGAAGTTATTACATTCTCATGGGTTACACCCATTACGTTTAAATTTAAATTTTCTATATTATACATAATAATGATGAAATAAGAAACACATCAAACCTCAACCAAACAAATCATCTATGTAAATTTCGTCTAGGTATTCATCGTCTGCAAATTGAGCATCTTCATTCATGGTGTCTTTATCATCTCTGTTCTGACAGTTTGTACATTGACAAAGATCGGAGCATTTCATGTTCATTTTATTGCACTGACATCTGCCTTGATTGCACCCGGTCTTACAACCGCATTTGATGATCTCCATTAAACTATGCCTACTATATTATTTAAAATATACAATTTTAATTTATAAGATTAATATTTACATGAACATAATAATTCATACTTAAACAATATATTAAATCTAAATGTAAATATAATGACATTAACGAATAAATAACAATAATTAAACGTGTACATAGTATCTATCACTACTACAATAACAAAATTAATATTTTTTCAATCTTATAATCAATTTTATATAGCCGGAGTTAGTTTCGACCTAGGCAAACCTTTGCTAAAAAGGTACACTTTCTCCATCAAAAGGCTTTTTTCTATGAATGCAATGACCTGTTCGAAGCACGAACTCCTGTAGACCAAACCCAGTACCGTT
>NW_022730642.1:694-966 GCF_011630105.1 Anneissia japonica | reverse complement strand
CTTCCCTGTCAGCTGCACACAAATGTCACATACTGCTTGGTTGGTAAGTGTAGTGCGGTTCAGCTAAAAAAAACAGTCAAGTAGACGTCTGAAGTTCTTGATCTGCCTTCCTGATAGGAAAGATAGATGGTGTTAATATAAAAGAAATTAATGTAAATAAAATTTTATAATGTTGAATGCAATAAAAAATATAAGGAAGTATAAAAATTTTATAACATAAAATACGAATCACAGCATCTAATACTGTACATAATAATACTGGTAATTAAATT
>NW_022730642.1:0-636 GCF_011630105.1 Anneissia japonica | reverse complement strand
ACCTGTACCACATCAATACCTAACTGGTCGATACAATTTTGTGATATGGTAAAAACATTTCCTTAATATAAAATAAGTTGATTATTATCTCGAGGGATTAAAGCTGGGACCTTTGCTTTCAGGGTGAATGCTTCACCACCTTGCCATGGTGGGGTGGGGGCAGATTCCATATTATTACAGTGTATAGTATGTGTCTATGTGAATTGTGAACTACTACCTAATTTACAATGTACTATTGGAAGGTTTCGCAAATAAAAATAAGACTTTGCTTTATTATTACAAATATTTCTTTTGAATAAAGTACATTCTTCAGATACATTATATTTACATGAACTTCATTAGGAGTATGACTATGAGTGAGGTCTAGATCATACAATGTATCTTTTTCTTCAAAAAAAAACAAAAAAAAACACAGTGACATGTGGGAAATCTCTTACTAACACAGTAAAGTGTGTTTAACCTTGTTCCAGAAACATTGGATGACATTTTTTTTTCTTTTTTCGAAAATGGAAAATTATTTTTTCTAAATTAATTATTATTATAGTTAACATTAGTTAAAAATCGAGTCAGTTGCGAACAGTTGTGATCATTATTACATAAGTTATACAAAGATATAGTCAGTGACAGCAAAAATGC
>NW_022730641.1:0-2023 GCF_011630105.1 Anneissia japonica | reverse complement strand
AATAGAAAAAGAAGTCATCAGACGTAAATTAACAGTATCAAAGATTTCTTCAGATTTTTAAACCTTAAAAAAGAAAAAACAGTCACTATACTACCCAGTATGTATAATCAATAGGGCCTAAAAGGCTCGTGAGCCATTTTTTTTTTTTTTTGCACTTCGAAAGCCTGCCAATCTAACAGACACAAATAAAGGGTGTATCTTACTTTATGCTTTCTTTATGACAACATTTGTATATTACTATATCTACTAATTTTCTAAACATCTATTCATATTTGAAATGAACTCCTTAAAAAACATGCCTTAATGGAATGATAATTCATTGATGAAAAAGAATGAATCATTTAATAATTTTAAAGATAATTATTCATTACGATAACATTTACAAGCAATGCAATTTAATTCACTGAATACGCTCTGTGCCCTTTACTGTGAATCAAACGCGTAATTGATTTGGAACAGTTCATTTATAATTTAGGGTGTTTCCGCAGACTACAAATTAAACAAGTACAGTACCTACTTTATAAGGTATTTCATTCATATGTAAAATACAAACATATAAATATCTTTTATCAACCTACTGTATCAACAAGCCTAGCACACACTGTACCTTTTCCATCACATTCACACATACAGTAGCCTAACACATTAGAAAAAGGAAACGTACAGCCAACGTCAGCGTCGACGCGAGAACCGCTCGAAAACCATGTTGTTTTTTACAAAAACTTTATTTACAAAAAAATTAAAACTGCTCGTACCAAAAAACTATAAATATTTACTGCTTAAAGCTTACATCATAACAATCTCTATCTTTTTCTCTAGCCTATGATCATAGTCTTATTGTTTAAAAATACAGATAATTTAGTCATTTTGTCTGGTATTCAAAAGAGCGCTGTATCAATGTGATCATCAGATGGTTATTTGCTTGTAATGCCATAAGCTTCTCGGGAGAAGTTTTCAATGGACTTCATAAATCTGATTGGTCCGATGATACTACTGAACTAATCAAAGTCATGTTTAAATATGATTTAGAAGATAAATGAGGCTTTCGAATAGAGATTTACTGGTGAAAATCGACCGGTTACTTTCTACTATAGAAGGATTTATCTTAAAGATGGCTAGAAGATTTTGGTTTACGTTGGAAAAAAAACATAAGTGAGTCTGATTAAAAATCAAAAGTCTGATGACTGTGTCATGAATACAATTATAATTTAATAATCGATGTTAAGATTATTAAATTTCAATTTGTTTTATTTTTTACCCAAAAAATTGATCAAGTATGAGCGAAGTTATTAAAAGAAGAAGTAGAAAACGGCCATATTTAGGGGGTTTTGACGATGTTCACTGGCGCGTTTTTAGCAAAAATGTTATCGTAATGTTTACTAGAATATAAGCTTTTTAAATTTTAAATTTGTAATCACCACTAATATGTTAGATTATATTTGTATCATATTCTTTATACAATCAAACATCAAAATAAATATTTAAAATGGTTAATTACATTGTTTTTTTTATATTGTGGATCTCCAAATGATAAGTCTATTGGATAAACCACAATCACAAAAAATTCTTATAATAAATAAACAATTAAATATGTAACATTCAGCTATATATATTCACATTTATATAAAACCATATATTTTAATTAATTTGATATTTTAACAAATATAATCCGATCATTCATGCATATTACTTAAAAGCCAAGCTGCAGAGGTCATTAATACATATTGATATACGGATGTTGTAGCAAACCTCTGACCTAATTTACATCTAGTCAGTTTTACATGCAATTTATTAAATAAAAGATATAATGATAATGATATGATACTCGAGAATAAACAATTATATAAATTTATTCAATTCAAATTTGGTTATTTAATACAGTATACAATTCAAGCAAAATTAATTGAAAAATTAACATTCCAATATAGAATATGAAAAGAGTGGTAGAATTGCAAAATTAGTAGTGTCAGCTATTTTTAATAGATGTTGTGATGTCAGCTCAAATTGTGATGATGCCAGTAGA
>NW_022730640.1:0-564 GCF_011630105.1 Anneissia japonica | reverse complement strand
AACTGTTTAATGTTCAAACCATTAAATAAATACTCTCTTGATGTTTCATGTATAAATGCCTATAGGTCAACTCTCTAATTACGATGCAATATATAACAATACTGTAGAATAACTGTTTTAATGTGTGTGTTACATTTTTTTTCTTCTAATTTTGACGAGCTTTGTCAATGCAACAAATTTCCTTTTGGACCAATAAATTTTTCAGTTAGTATTCAGTATACATTCTGCTTTTCTTTATGATTGCATTTTATACTTTTATTCCAAGATAAAATATATATAAAATGAAAATAAAGTTATAAAACATAGTCTTTCTAATCTTAAGATGATTTTTATCATTGTAGCATTGTAAATAATAAAAAACAAAACAAGTTAGCATTGCATACTCTACCTTGCCACTATCAGCTTGTGATGCCCTGCGTTTAGTTGCTGTCTTCTTCGTTTCCTAAATATAATTATAAAAATAGTATTTAAAAAATGTTAAAAATACATGTGTTTGTTAATTTAGAATAAATTCTTGGTAGGTAAATTCTGTGTACTGTACCAAAAAAAAATAATGTTCTGTCT
>NW_022730639.1:0-1173 GCF_011630105.1 Anneissia japonica | reverse complement strand
ATAATAATAATAATAATAATAATAATAATAACACAAAAAATCCACACGAAAACACCAAAACATGACACACACACACACACACACACCCGCACACCAACGTACACGACTGAAAACATATATCCCTTCGTTGGTTTTTTTTTTAAAATAATAATTAAAAAAAAATAAAATAAAAAAAAAGTTAAAATAATAATAATAATAATAATAATAATAATAATAATAATAATTATAATAATAGTATTTTCTTATTTCCTCTTTCAAGTTATTCTTCTGCTACTTTCCTATCATTTCTACATATACTGAGACGAAAAAAGAAAAGAACTTGAAGAAGAAGTGGAAGAACAAGAACATGAAGAAGAACAAAAACAAGAGGAAGAAGAAGAAGAACAAAAACAAGAAGAAGAACAAGAAAAAAAAGTGAGAAGGAATAGACGCAGTAGTTAATAGACATAATTCAGAAGATAAATAAGATGAAAGGAATAATAAAAGTATTAAAGTAGAAGGAGGAATAGAAGAAGAGGAGGGGGAAGAAAGTAAAGAAGAGAAAGGAATCAATACCCATCGTTAACGTCAATACTAAACATACTTACATTAAAGTTTTTCAATGTAGGCCTATGCAAACGTCAGAATATCGAGTAGAGACGTCTCTCAACGCACTCGCATCACATGCCTACTGTGTAGTATTGTCGTGCGCCAATGAGACACATGTTTTATGCATGATAGGCCTGGGGTCTATTTACCGATGATCCAATAACGTCGAAGCGCTAAGATCATTGAGGAGGTTTTAATGCCGTAATTATTCAAAGGCGGCACTTATTCGAGAGGGGCGCTTATATACTTAAACTTTAAAAGATGAAATTAATTAAGATTTAAAAATAAATTTCAAATAATTCCACTATCCTTTCTAAGCTTCAAGGCAATTTCACCTCCATTTGAAGATCGCGAAAGTTGATATTCAAGACATTCAATTTAATAAGACAATTATTTTAATAAGACAATTATTTTGATAAGACATTTATTTTTTTCCAATTGCAGACACATAGCGGTAAACAAGAAGCATTGATAGTAATGGATTTATGAGACAAAAGTAGGGCTGAGATGGTATTATTAAACATTGATATTTAAACATGGTATTTCTTATTAAAACAATACATTAAATTTAAATGTAAATGATAT
>NW_022730638.1:680-1045 GCF_011630105.1 Anneissia japonica | reverse complement strand
GAGCTTGCCGTTCGGCCAGTCGGCCATCTCCGTTCCGGCGACTCCCAGCACAGCGTAATCTTCCACGTTGCTCTCCTCGATCAGACGGTCCCTCCGCGCGTCGTCCACGTCGTCGTGCGTCGGAGTGTTCATGCCGTTCGGTCCCGGCACGAAACCGACCCGCGCGGTCACGGAATTGTACCTTCCCAGCAGCACCTGTCCCTCCTGTACGTTGGGGTTGTCCGACGATGGGTAGATGGGCTCCGCTGCCGAAGTTGGCGCTCAGATAACGGGGGTCGACAGCGTACGCTCGAATCGATCCATCGATTATGGGTTGCTTGATGCTGGACATGACGGACGGTATTTTTTTCTGTTGGAGGTCGAGC
>NW_022730638.1:0-675 GCF_011630105.1 Anneissia japonica | reverse complement strand
GGTCGAGCAGGAAAAAACATTAATAACATTTGTTTTTTTTTCTTTCTCGTTTCAGATCCATTGCTTTCCAAGTTCCCGGTGCGAAGTGTGCAAAGCGGATCGGAGGCGGCGGCAAGGGTGACGTTCAAAGAAACTTACAGAATTCACAGGAAGAATCTGCAAGCGAACGGAAACGCGCAGCGTCGCGTTCGTCCGGACGTCGGAAGAAAGTCTGCTGCAAACGTTCAGGAGAAAGTTTACGAAAACAAAAGAAAAACAAGAATTAAAGGAGGAAAACAAGAAATACGTATGTGTGCGCGTAATTATTTTTAAGTTATCGTTATATTTGTTATATATTTAACAATTGGTCTTCATTGTACTTTCATTTTGTTCCGAGATGGAAAGAAAGGCGTTTTACGTGAAAGACAGACGAGGCAGAATCTACTTCTACAGGCCGATAGGAGACCTGTGCCGATTTTCGGGCATCATGAGAACGAACGCCACGCAGGTGAGCATCGACATGTCGGAAGTCTTGCCGTTCACCACCTCCGCTACCGGAGGTTTCGTCTTCAAGTTTCTGGTATACATGGACGGCGATTCTTATCGCGACAAGTTCACCTTCGCAGACGTCACTCGATACGCGGACGTCATAGCATTGAGCGCGTACATCGGCTCGTCTTTAATCTGGCAGCTCAG
>NW_022730637.1:0-808 GCF_011630105.1 Anneissia japonica | reverse complement strand
ATCGATCAGAATAGGCGAGATACGTTCAAATGCGCATTTGCTAAAATGAGGTCATCGATAATATTTAGTTTGTTGAATTCAGATGGCATTATGATGACGTCATAATGTCCGATCAGCCATTATGACCTATCAAATCATATTTACAACTCATGTGCTTTCAGAATATGTAATAAAAATCGGGGGTCACCTTTCATCCTAAAGAGCTGTAACTGTTTAAAATTAGGCCTGATTTTAGCAAAATTTCACTGTATATCGGCACAAATGCGCACAAAGTCACTATGTTTGATGCGTGCGTACGGCATTGTTATTGGCCATAGAGTGATCGAAAACTTGGAAACTTGTCAAAACAATGTCAGGAACCCAAAATGTGACAAAAAAATGAATTTCTAGCTTCCATACGTGCTGCGCGCTTAAAAATATTCTTATTCTTATTTTTATCAGATTAACAAATTGATCATCTTCCAACTTTGAGTATGTTATAGCTGAGACAATTCTCTTTCATATATTTAACTTCTTTTTACATTTTGATGACGTCATCATGGTCAAAAAATTTGTTTTTTCTGACCCCCTCATTTCTCTTTCTTCAAAACGTTGATGAGCCCATATAATCTTAACCATTCACGTATCTCGCTTATTCTTGATTGATTGTCTCCCAACTGTGAGTATGTTATAGCTGAAACAATTCTCTATCAGACATGTACCTTTATTTTTTATTCTTAACCATTTTTATTTATGATGCCATGATGTTTATACTCGTTTGAACGTATCTCGCTTATTCTTGATTGATTGTCTCCCACCTGTGAGTATG
>NW_022730636.1:0-595 GCF_011630105.1 Anneissia japonica | reverse complement strand
CATAGGGCCGAGTTGACATGGGGTGAGTTGACTTGGGGCCGAGATGGCTGGAGCCGAGTTGACCTGTTCCCCGGACGCGATTTTTTTTCCCGTACGAAACATTTGCATGAAACTTCACTCGGGTTGTCTCGACTGACTCGACTCGAAAATCTCAATTCTGGAGGTCCAAAGGTCATCAACCAAAGATAAACGTCTACAAAACTTCTAAAATACAGATTGCTGCTGGCTGTCTGATTTTGAAAAAAACATGTTGCCATGCTAATACTGTATTTAAAACGACATATGTATTATTTGATTTTGCTGCACGAATAATAAAAAGTGTTAGGCCCTATTTGATTTGAGTTACATACTGTAAACATTTTTATTTTTTAGTTGGCCGCGGTTATGGATAATAATTTAACCTACAGTGTATGTCATGACGAATTCAAGTCAACTCGGCCCCAAGTCAACTCGGCGCCATGTCAACTCGGTCCCATGTCAACTCGGCCCCAATTTACTGTGTACGGTATTTATTGCATATTTACCAAGAAATTTGAATGCAAAGCCAAAATTGAAGTGTTTTTAAATTGTTGCCTTTGTTATTTCGTTTCATTTA
>NW_022730635.1:0-740 GCF_011630105.1 Anneissia japonica | reverse complement strand
GAATAACAGTCAAATATCATAAATTTTTCTCAACAGGATGCATTGTCTGTCATCACCTGTGCCTTTGATAGTCACAAACAAAACATAGTCACAGTGTCACTGTCGGGATCATGCTCAATTGAACAGGTCAGTATATTTTAGGTACCTCACATTTTTATAAAATGAGGCTATACTTCAAAAATTCTATACAACAGACAGACACTAGTTTTTGAGTGCACTGAATTTTAAACACATATCAGTTCGAGTATGTTTCTATGAAATTAGTAAGTTCATAGTAAATGAATATTTTCTTTAGAGTTCACATTGTGTTACACATGTTGATTCCAGTGCACCCTCTATGAAGTTATAAGTAAAGTCATGGTAATTGTCTGTAGAGCCCATAGCATGTTAAAAAGATTCCATGCACAATCTTAATTGGTAAAATCTTGTTTTAATAGTTGTAGTAGCATTACATTGACCTGCATTTCTATTTTTTGCAGTACAATAAGTGTCAAGCTACATGTAAACTGGCATCAGAGAAGATCTTTGCATTCTACAGATCGTCAGTGGAAAGGAAGTTATCAAAATCCTAACAAGGTGGAATGGGTGAGATAAATATGATGTGGAAGAAAGCTAATAGAAGACAGTGTATACAAAGGAAGATAATGACAGAGAACATTAAGGTTATGGATTTCAAACAAGACATATCGGGGGAAGATACATGAGGTGGTAAAAGGAGCAGTTGTTCCCCGCCCCCCCCC
>NW_022730634.1:0-749 GCF_011630105.1 Anneissia japonica | reverse complement strand
GTTATTGAACAGCTCTTACAAGTTACTGTAACTTCGATTTTTTAATTTTATCTCAGAACCTACATCATAGCAGCTTTGCAAACCAGGGAGGAGATCTTGAGTACTCTTTGTGGTTCTCTCTTGCCAAAAAAGACTGGGTAGCTGAAAAAAATCTTGTCAAGTCTACATTCGGTAAGATAACTTTTCAAAAAAATAATTTGTGCTTTACCCATTTATATTTTATACTTGTTGAAGTATTTCAATGCATTTATAAGCTGAATTTCCACCATTTAATTTAATACAGTATATATCAGCATTTGGGTCAGGCATTTCATGTGTTATAATATGTGAATGTTGTCTATCTTTGCAGAATACGCTGTGAACATAATTGAAATGGCTCTGTACATGGCAAAAAGTAATATGAAAGAGTTTTTTACACTTCTGAAATAATGTGCGATCCGGGAACAATTGCTGGGAAATTACCGAAACCAGACAAAAATCAGTTCGTGTCCAGTTTACTCAGCCGATTCAACAGAAATTAAATACTGTATAGCCATACAGTAACATGGTTACACTTTTTTTTATAAGAGCCATTCAAATTATGCCCAGACTCACTGTTATTATTTTTTGCTGATTCCAGCATTGCTCTATTTCCATTTACAGAAAATTGTTATTGTACAGCAGTATATTACTGTGCTATAAACATTATAAGATCGTTATCGTTGAAGTATAAACAGGCCTTTATCCTCAACCTGGGCTTCAATATTTGG
>NW_022730633.1:465415-508749 GCF_011630105.1 Anneissia japonica | reverse complement strand
GAACACTTAGAAACAAAAATGCTGATAATATATCGAAAAACGAATACAGTGCAGGGAATATATTAAAATATATACATAAACAAAGATTTTCAGAACATTAACGGCATTAAGATCACTTTATGCTACCTTTTATTTTCATGAACTTGTATATTTATGCGATAGTTCTATTTAAGTTAAAGATTCCTACTGATATTTGTTAAAGTCACTATATAAATATTATTACACTTTATTAAATAAAATAAAATTATTTAGATAGAAAAATGATATACTGTATTATAGGGGCCTACATGTACAAAGATTTTCAGAACATTAACGGCATTAAGATCACTTTATGCTACATTCTAATTTTCATGAATTTGTATTCGATTGTTATAGTCCTATTTAAATTAAAGAGCATTTTTACCACTCACGGATCGTTATTAATTAATTAATTAAAATACTTATTTTATTTACATTATTGAGTGTGGGTTGCAAAAACATGTGCCTACGACAATAACTGTACGGTATGTCATTGTACAACACATCTTTAGCTCCGTTATGTTGTTACTGTTGTTTATAATATCATTCAGATATTCCTGTTTAATGCCATTGTTTTACAGCCAAATTTTAAGAATCGCTATGTTGTAAAATAGTCCACAAAAATAATGAAAAATACTCTCTACAAACCAATTTTGGAGCACAGCCTCTGGTCTGAAAAATCTAGGCCTGAACAACAACACAACAATGGATGCCGCAATTAAATCTAACACCATGTAGGTCTACAGGCTTGTACAACAGTACACGCTTTACTTACCTATATGTACATTTTCCAAACTTAGAAGAAACAACCATTCCGAAATTCAATATTTTAGAGAAGATGTTTTTAGCGACGACTTGCCTACGATACCGGTATACAGTAGTTCACGTACAAGCTTGCTTTCACCGTAATTTGGGTGTTATCAGACAGGTGTACAACCAACCAGGTCTCTGAAAGCAAATTAAAATGTCATTTTATCATCATACGATTTATCAGACTGTTGATTTTGTGTTGCGTGGGTATGTGTGCCTGTTGTTTGATCCAAATTTGTGGAATTGGGTTTATAATATTTTCATGAGGAGCAGGCCTGGTATTTCCCCTGGGACATTTCCCCCTGACTTTTCCTCCCCCAGCACAATTTCCCCCTGGACTTCTGCCCTCCCCTTTACATATTCTCATATTTAATTCAATTATACAGTTTAGTTTACAATAGGCCTACATTTTAATTTTTTAATTTACCTATATTTAAGGAAGTATTTGTTCCTACGATATTCCTTATTCAACAGGAATTACAAAGACCTAAAATTCAAAAAGTGCTATGATTAGAAATGTTGCTCTGGCTTTTAAATTCTATTGTCTCTCTCCCTTTTCTATACAACAAATATGAAGCTTTTTTTGGATGGACAGTGCAAGTTCATTTCTTATATTATTTTGATACTTTGTTACCAATATTTGTATAGATATTTTCCATGTTATCATTATTTTATGCCATTTTTTTAATAACTGAAAAAAAAAATTGGTAAAAGGAAGAAATCATGTAAATTTTGTTGTTACTTGTGCACTTGGGCTATTAAGATTTAATAAAAAAGATGGTGTAATTCTTGATGTTCTTGTATTTAAACTATTTTTTTATTTAACGCATGAGGGAGTCCGAGGGAAATTGTCCTAGGGGGTAAAAAGACCGGGGGATAATGTCACAGGGAAAATGTCCGCTGCGGGGGAGAGAATACCGGGAGAAATATCCAGGGGATCCCTCCAGAAAGAAACCAGCCTCCATTTTCATGATCTGCTAATAGGTAACAGAACAATTATAATTGTAATAGTGCCCTCAAAATGACCAATGCTATGCAAATATGGAACAGCAAAACATGCAAAAAGCAACACTTTCTAATCAGAGCCATTATAGGCTCACACCCACCAGGGCGGCTATCCCCTGGCCTGTCATATTTTAATTTTTTAATTTACCTATATTTAAGGAAGTATTTGTTCCTACGATATTCCTTATTCAACAGGAATTACAAAGACCTAAAATTCAAAAAGTGCTATGATTAGAAATGTTGCTCTGGCTTTTAAATTCTATTGTCTCTCTCCCTTTTCTATACAACAAATATGAAGCTTTTTTTGGATGGACAGTGCAAGTTCATTTCTTATATTATTTTGATACTTTGTTACCAATATTTGTATAGATATTTTCCATGTTATCATTATTTTATGCCATTTTTTTAATAACTAAAAAAAAAAAAAAATTGGTAAAAGGAAGAAATCATGTAAATTTTGTTGTTACTTGTGCACTTGGGCTATTAAGATTTAATAAAAAAAGATGGTGTAAATCTTGAAGTTCTTGTATTTAAACTATTTTTTTATTTAACGCATGAGGGGGTCCGAGGGAAATTGTCCTAGGGGGTAAAAAGACCGGGGCATAATGTCACAGGGAAAATGTCCGCTGCGGGGGAGAGAATACCGGGAGAAATATCCGGGGGATCCCTCCAGGGAGAAACCAACCACCATTTTCATGATCTGCTAATAGGTAACAGAACAATTATAATTGTAATAGTGCTCTCAAAATGACCAATGCTATGCAAATATGGAACAGCAAAACATGCAAAAAGCAACACTTTTTAATCAGAGCCATTATAGGCTCACACCCACCAGGGCGGCTAACCCCTGGCCTGTCATACTCTAAAAAAAACAATATATTCAAAGATGTTGGTGAGGCACACAAGAGATACGAGATCACTTTAATCAGCTACATCAGCCGTGCACATGTGCGCATCAGTTCACCAGACGAGAAAAACCTGATTGATCAATATGTTGGCTACATAATCGGCAAGCCGATCCAAGGGATGCATACTTACACTTATCTTGCGCAACATTTTATTGCGTGCGAATCTGGTAAAGTATAAACACCACAAATGATATTAAATTTAGTGATAATAAAGACAAATTCTTAGAATAACTTATTGTCACCATACGCAATATCTTCGATTATTGTTTGGCTGCTCAACCAAGCAAGATACAAGGGCAAGTTTGTATACTCCTTAAGATTTTCCCATTCAACTTTGAATTCAATGGAACGTTGTCACTGCGTCGTACGACGGTCATGCGACCGTCGGTCGACGAATCCAACTGCGTTCACAGTGAGCATAGCACTAGACGACGCGAAGCCGTCTGCTGATTGTGGGTGGCAGTCTGAACGGATATCCTCTTTAAATGATGGGATGCGCGCGCTTCGTGTCGTTGCCTTGTACATAGAATCGCGTCGTCCGACGACCGTCGGTCGCAGAGGGCCCCCCCCCCCGCTTTAGAGACATGACACAATTATCACAGTTTGTTCATACCTTCTGTACTGTGCTTTCTTTATTCTGATAGATTCAACTTTACATTATAAACCTGTTATTGTTAGTGTTACACCTCTCAAGATAATTCTTGATTTTGCTACACATGCATTCTCATTTTCACTAGTTGACAACTGTTGAAGACCCTTCACTATACTTAACTTCCAATATGTTTCTGTAACAATATTTTCACTAAAATCATTACTATACCTTTAGCTTCAATATGTTTCTGTAGATATATTTCATTTATTAGACTTTAAAAACCCAATTTTGATAGATAACTGGAACCTAGGTCAGAGTTATTTTCTTCTCCAATATTAGCATTATACTGTATGGATAGAGTATAATCAAATAATATATTTCAACCTAATTATGTACATGGAGAAATGACAAGGTCACACGACCAATTAAGTCATTCATTTCAGGTTTGTGTGTCAAGGTAAATACAATTAAAAATGGAATACTTAAAATACTTAATAATTAAAATAAATCTATTTTTTTTTGGAGGACAGGAAGATTTCATTAACTAACTGTACACTCAAAAACATAAAAAAATTTTTTTACTTTTATGGCACTTAATTTTGTTATAGAATACTAGGATGAACAGAAATCATATACAGTACACATTAAATGAGAATTATATTTAGACAATGAATAGAATATTCATTTCATAATGGAGATTATTGTAGTAGGGCTATAGCACAATGTTTTTAATACTTAATAATAGATATGGATTTATGCTGTTTTGTATTTATTTGATGTAAATTAAAGTTATTACGATATAGTTTGTTCAAACATATTAAGCATTTAACAAGAACTGGACATAAATATTTCAGTTTTAAAAACATTTCTTAAATACAGAACAGCAGGACATGACATTACTTACATTATGGAACACAGCATAATTAAAACAAAATAATTAACAAAATTTAATAAAAATTGTTGAATTATTGATAATAATGATTAATATTAATAATCCTACACATCAAAACACAACCAGTCAATGTATCAATTTGTATAGCACTGCAATCAAAGTTTGTTGGTACTAAAAACATTAAAAAATGAAAAATTTCAATGGACACATCAGCTTGAGGGAAAGAAAATTATGAATTCCTATTCGCACATTATGAGGGCTCAACTGTGATAAAAAACAAAGATCTTTCAAGCAACAAGTTTTCTTGAATAAAGACTATTATACAGTAGGCCCAGTATACAAAATTTGGTTAACGTGCACTTTAAATACCCCAGTACATCTTTTGAGATGAGTAGGGGTTACCCCAGTTTACTGGTCCATACAGCCCTTGCTGCAGACAGACTGGAGTAGCTCAGACACAAAGAGGCCCTTTGGGGAGAAGCAAGTTACTGTAGGCCATCTACCCCATTACATTTATTTGCATATATAACAAAATATATTCAGCAAAATTAAAGTTAAAATAATTCAAACTAAAGTAACTTACATTCTATAAGACACAACTATAATATATTCTCGTTTACAGAGAAGTAGAAGACGATAACAGCTAAGAGACATGTTATGTTCTCTACAAATGCATGCTAAGTCTTTGATGCTAACAACATTTGTAGCATCACACTAGTAAAACAAAATCATCTAAATATGTACATACATACATATTAATTATAATTGCATTGATCAGCATATAAATCGGAAAATATAACATTTCTTTTGTCAAGTTAAAGTTACGTGGAAAATAAACAGTTACGAAAGAAAAACATTCATTAACAGTTATAATTGGTAGCTGTTTGTATTAAACTGTGTCTGAGTAGTGTATGGTTGAAACGGCAGTTTTGTGCATTTGGACAAACTGGCAAAAATCTCCCTGAGATTAAAGACATTTGTATAGGTAATTGGCAGGCAAAACTGGGATGATATAAACATTTTTGATATGTACATTAAAAAAAAAAAAAAAAAAAAAAAAAAATGAACCTATGAGAGTTCTCAAAAGTGGATTGAGGTTTTCTAACCAACAATTTTGATAATGCAATATTTGGAGCAATTTCTCCTGAGTAGAGTTACTATACTACTCAATGCCGTTACTCTGTACACAAAAATAAGCCCTGAAATATTAAGTGTCTTTAGTTGTTTCATTGTAATAATATATCTATAAAAATAGTAAAAAAAATACTAATAATAAATAATAATAATACTGTATAACAATAAAAAAAAATATAAGTAATAATACACAATACATTTAAGTTGCTTTGATCTTTGGGTTAAGGCATATTAGTAAGGGATAGAGACTTGTCTTCATAAGATAATTGTTACCAAAAATTACTATCCCTTACCTTGGTATGATGTACAGCAGAAACAGCAAATGTCACTTACAAGTAAATGGCCACTGTAGCAACACTGTGTACCTGAAGTAACCCTATGCTAATAATACTCTTTACTTGCAGAAGTATTAGAAAAATTGTATAAAACTTATTCATTACACTGTTCTGTATAACACTAAAATAAATAAAGATGTTAGTAACAGTGACGATGATGATGAAAATGATAGTCATAACAACAATGATTATAATATCAATAACAACAGTAATAAAATCAAGAAATCCTAGAAATTAGGAAGTTTACATAACTACCATGAAAACTTAATAATTATATAGGCTGATATTTATTATGATGTTAGTATTTCTGCAAGTGTTTACAAACATTATAAAGCTTGAACAGCCACAATATTCAAAGGGCTGACTGTGTAGCTTTTGACCAATCATGTGAAACACAGGGGTGCATAGTAGTAGTTCATAGGTCAACAGTTCAAAGGGAGCCTGGGATCAATCACTAGATGTGGGCGTCAAGTTGAGTTTGTTGTGTGGAAAATTGGATACGTTTGTGTCTGATTCGGAGTCATCAAGATCCGGCATTTCGTCACTTTCTGAAAAACTGATTTCATCCACTGTTGGCATAGAAACAGTAATTGGCATATCTTGTCGTTCCATCTCAGCCTCTGTTAAAAAAAGCAAGCAAAAGGTGATGGCAACTGATGTGTATATGAATATCATATTTAATGAAATAATATTAATAATAATATTCAAGAATTAATACCATGCCTTTGCCAAGGGATACAAGTTGCAAAAAAATTTATAAAAAAGATAACAATTGGTGATCAACAAATTCACCTGATGAAACAAACATTAAACAATGAAAACAGAAAAATTGGACAGTTTTGAGAGATCTAGTTTAGGAATAAACATTTCTTCAGAAGCCAACAAAAACCAAGAAAACAAGAAGCATTTCGTATATCGCTGGGAAGACTATTCTGGAGCCTAGGAAAAGCAATTTATAAGGCCCTATCACCAGATTTCTTATTAGACTGAGGTATATAACGGCAAGAGGAACCAGATGAGTGGAGATTATGACCATATCAATATTGTTGCCTAGAGATAAGTAAACAAATTCAAGTAGGAGTACTGCCATATTAGGGACTAAACACCCATAGGAGGCAATGGCTAAAATAATTCTATTACAGACATGTTTATCCACAACAATATATTGTTTCCGCAAACCCAAATGTATTATCAAAGCCAAAAGATTTCTAACCTGGTTCTGGTGTTGGGAGTTCAAAGCTGACTCGTCTTGCTGGCACCGGTTCCAAACGGGAGATCATAGCGGCAAGGTCGGTGAATTGAGTTGGTATCTGTTTCTGTTTTATCGGTGTCTAAATGCAATTATTAAATCAATTATTAAATTAATAAATAAAAAAAATTAATCAATCTATCAATTTATAGATCACTTTTGTTTTATAACAGTTCATCAAAGGAAGCTCGTATATCAATTTTTGTTGAAGAATAAGGTTTATTCAAGTAAATGACTCATCATTTTAAAGCTTATATGTAGAGAATATGAATAAATTAAAAAGTTAATTTTTATTTTTTGGCCATTGATGCTGGTTTTGAGATGCCATGCACCATATCGTTATTTACAAACAACTCAAGATTTAAAACATGTGGTGCACTGTACTCATTTAATAAAAATATTTTATAAAATTTATAAAATATCTTCACCTTTGAGGTGCTAGTAACTTGCTTCTCCGTTACTTCTTTGGCGAGCTCAGTGAGGAAACCACTCTTTACCCAGCCAGAGAACACAGTCTGAGCGTGCTCATAACCAACGTCTCTGATCTCTTCAAAACGGTTGAAAGACAGTGTCTTGAATCTTGTTGAAAAAAGCACATGAATGTCAAAGTAGCTTATCATAATATAGAAATTTAATAATAATATAGAAATTTATATAGCGCCTTTTGCCAAAGGATACAAGGCGCTTAGAAAAGGTTTATTGTAGGAAGAGGATTATTTAGGAAATAAATGAGCTTTTAAGAGTTTTTTGAAGAGTTCAGTACTACAAGCATTTCGGATGGAAATAGGAAGATTGTTCCACAGTTTTGGAGCAGAGGAAGAGAAAGATTTATCACCAGCAAGTTTGTTGGATTTGGGAACAGATAAACAGGAACCGGAAACAGAACGGAGAGAATATCAGCACACAGTATAAAATTTAAAATAATAATATAAAATAATATTAAAATACAATAATTTAACAATAATAAAAATACTAATAACAAACTACTGTAATAATAAAAAAATAAAAATTAGTAATTAATAAATAAATAATAAAAGTAACAATAGTATAACAATAAATTTATGAAAAATAACAATTTATAACTATAATAAGAGAGAAGAGAACTACTTAAATACAACATGAGTTAGACTTGATGTGTTATGTATTATAGCAGATGTGCATGTTAGATCTCAATAATCACAGTAATGACTTAAGTAGTTCCCAATCCGCTACAATTAGAATGTGGTGACAGCACTTTCTCCACATAAGGATAATGTAAAACTATAACAATTAAATATTTAAATAAGAGATCTAAAATCTACGAGAGGCTCACCTATCTATTGGAGGTCTAATATATTCACACATGTCATTCTTCATGAGTTCTTCTTTCTGTTTCATACACGACACATATGCCAGCCTGCTCTGGATGTCACTCATATCAGGAACCTAGATCACAAGCAAATATGTAAAACAATGTTAAAAATAACAAGATAAATGGGGAGTAGGGAGGCTTAGTGAAAAGCGCAGAGGCCTTAAACAAAATGAATAGGTCTTGGGAAAATCGAACAAAAGGCTAAGAGAAAGCAAACAGTGCTCACAGGAAGATAATAACAGCACTTTTTGACAATCTGGGGAAACACTAAATCCAACAAAGCATATTCAGCCGTCCTTGTCTCTGCTGTGGGCCGTAGGTGCATATGTATGTGATGTCTGTATTAACTAGTTTCTTTAGGTGCTCCTTACTTTTGCTTCTGTAAATTTTGGTCTTTTTGGTTTCTTTTGGGCTTTATTCAATTAGAGCAATTTTTTCAGTAGCAATTTAAAAATGAAGTTCTACGATCCTATGGCTGTGATAAGCATACACAATTATAGTGAGTTTTCGCAAGCCTACGAAAACGATAACGAATACGGTAATACAACATCAATATTTTACACAAACCTATCCCTACAGTAGCATGTCTGTCACAATGTAATCAATTCATGCCTTTTGCATGAATCAAGGATCATATGCAGCTCATACAACATATTGTCAAGAATGTTTTAGGCATGAATGACGATAATGATAATGACTATTCGTATTCCTTATCGCTTTAGTAAGGTTGCAAATTCTCTCTAATAAAAACATGTTAGACTTATTTAGAGTTTCATGCCAACAAGGCCTCCAAGTGCTTCACATTATTACCGCCAATGGAACCTAATCTAGCGTGTATTCTGTTATACATTACCTTCACTGTTTCAGCCCATGGGTTCCAACGTTTCCAAAGCAACCACCAGCCTGACAGTTCATCACCATAGTTAGTCAGATTGGTCTCATCTACGCTACCAACATCTACTGCTATCACGGTCTGCGCCCCCATCGCCTTCATGATGTCAGCTAAAAAAAAAGCACTTTAAGGTTAAAGAATGAAGAAATATCGAAAGAAGAAGGGAGAGAGGATGATGAATAATACTGTATAAACAAGACACTGATTGTTGATAATACTGACAGTAAAAAAACAAGTGTGTTAAATAAACCTCTTTAGAGATTATGCTGCCTTTTTTATATATAGTATAGCCTTGTTCTTTTCTGTTAATTAACAGCAATTAAATCTACTTAACTCCTTAATTTTTTCAATAAAATAAGCAATAATCATTGAGATACGGTCTAAAGGCGTATGTTGTTCAATGTTGGGATTACAAGACCTAAAACAATTATTAATGACAGCTGATGATAATATTAAGGAGTGACTGATAATGACAAATGATAATAATGAAGAAAATCAAAATTAAAAACATGTTTATGATTATAAGGTACTCAATGTGGAATGTGCAACTAGTTGCTATTATCAAGCAACAAATCCATCTTGTAGTTTCAAGTGCAGATATCTATGTCAAAGCATATAAACAAACATACTATATGGGCATATTTGCATCTGCATTCTAGTTTTATTACCAGTGAATACTGGATGTAGCAGTCACCACCTACTACATAATATGAAAATGAACAACTGCTAGGCGATAACACTTTATAAAACTGTACATGCTATGTAAATGCTTACATGCCTTTGACCTCCAATATGTCATGTGTTCCCACAAAAAATGGACAAATAGCAAATTACTAAAATATCAGCTGTATATAGCTTTAGAATGAAACATAAAAATTGGGTTAGTTATTCATTTTCTTTCAGCCATAATAAAGCGGTTGGCTGAGAGGTATATACTTGCTAATTGTGCAAACGACCCTCGTTCCCAGCCAGTGTTTAGTTTTAACTGACGTTTATAACGCTTGCCTACGCAAACAACACTCACATAAAAGTTAGGTAGGATAAGAGAGAATATATTTTTTATAAGCTGGTATATGCTCTGCACTGAGGCTACTTTTGCATCCCTAAGGACATGGATACTGGTGCATGCAACAATGTTCGATATTAATAAAATGCAATGACAACAATTTAGTAAGAAATACCAATCTGGATAGTTTAAGACCATGATTAAATATTAACTTGCGACTTGTCACATATTTTGACACAGCAAATTATATAGAAGTGCAGTATAAATCAAATATGCTGTATGCCAATGAAAAGGTCAAAGATTAATTGGGTGGAAATGTGCAATATGGTGGTGATAAAACAAGCATGGTTCCCATTGAAGAAAGGTGATTTGGCAAAAGTACATGTCATAGCTTGATTTTTAAAGAAGGGTGCAGTAAGCTAAGGGATCAAGGTTATGAAAGTTAAAGTGAACATACAATGTTATTAAATTTACATAAGACATAGAAAAAGTCAAGTTGCAGTAACAGTATGAATAGTATTCAAGATAAAAACAGAAAATGTAGTTAAAACAAACATACAAGAATTGTAAAATAAAAGGTGTGTAGCAGAGCTGTTGAAAGCAAGAATAAGATTGTTAGGGTAAAAGCATGTAATGGTACATTCAAGATACTGATCTAATAAAAGTAATACTACCAGCAGACGTGGATGGGTATAATCTAACAAAGTACAACGACAACACAAACATTAACCAGTAGTCTTGCTAACATGCTGCAATGACTGTACCCATAAAACTCAGTGGAAAAATATATCCGACCTAGTGACAGGAAGCGATCGATTGACCTCACCTGGTAGATTATTCACATAACCTCCATCCAAAAGCAGATGACCATCTTTTGGATCGCACAATGGCGGTAAGTAGCCGGAGAGCGACATACTGGCACGGATGTACCGCCACAGCGAGCCTGAAAACAGAACGGTTGATTAATATAAATAATACACCTGGTATTCTACGATATGCAAATTCTCACCTGGCAGATTATTACAATATGCACCGTCCACCAACAGGTGGCCGTCACGAGGGTCACACAGTGGCGGGAGGTACACTGCGACAGACATGCTGGCTCGGACATAGCGCCAAAGCGAGCCTGAAATAGAACAGGCGATATGGTAATGAATGTTGTAGTGCATGGGAGCACATTATAATTTTGAAGTATTATAGGAAACATCCGATGCCAAATTTTGACCAGCAGTATCTGAAAACAGTATTCTAAAAGATAAACCCTATTTATAAGTACACACACACGAGTCATCAAATTGAGGAAAATATGAATTATCACAATCAATAATGGCTTGAGACTAGAAGTCCTAATACTTTAATGATGGTCTATGTACTTTCAGATTTTTGATTTTATTTTATTGTATGTGTTGCTGCACTACAAAGGATAACAATGCCTTTGCACTGATCAGGTCACCTAAGGTAAAGAATAAATAAATTACCAGTTCCATCTCTACGTCACTGGCAGGGTGTAATTCATTGTCGTACAATCATGATTTTATTTATTACCACACAGTAAACCCTACCTGAGGTATGAATTCTCATCTGTGACACACTGATGTCAGTAGTAATAGTGAAATATGGAATCCACAAGTCTTCAATCTGCTTCTCTCCAAACACATCTTTAATGGTCCTGTTGAATCCTCGCCCTGTTCAATGAAAAAAAAAATTAAACGCTGTTCTTTTTCTAATTTGTATAACTTACACCCTACATCAGGATATACAAAAATAATCGTCTTTTTCAACATTTCAGATTGGATGAGGATATCAGATGAATATAAGGAGTTATAAAGCTCTTTCCATAATATCAAGTTTTATGTGGTGAATTTTTAAGGTTTTCTATATATGAGGTTTGCCATCCCAAAACCAGCATCAGTGACCAACATATGAAAATTGACTTTTTAATATATTCATATTCTCCGAATTGTAAGCTTTAAAATGATGGATCACTTACTGGAATTGACTTACTATTGCCAAAGTTATGAGTTAAAGTATTACTGCTTCTCTGTACTAAATTACACAATACTACCACATTCTTATGCTAATTACTCAGGTTAAAAATTAGCGACAGTATGCTGGTTTTGGGATGGCAAGTCTCATATGGGGCTCTATGACATCATCATGCCCATATATAGGCATAATACTTGTTAGTGTGAACGGAGCTTTAGGCCGACACACACCTGAAAACATGGCTGTGAAAGGATAGGTAAGATCTGCCAGCTTCTGCCAAAACGATGTCATGACATACGACCAATTTTTCGCTCTAGCTTCCATCTTCTGCCAACTCAGATCCTCACAGTACAAAGCACCGTTGAAAGCACCGATACTAACTCCGCCAACCATATCAATTGGAATTCCATATTCTTGTAAACCACGTATGATACCGATTTGAGATGCGCCCCTACAAGTAAAATTGTATTCACTTAAAATTCAATGAACACTATTGTGAATTTTATCTCCACACCAGTTTTTTTTAAAAACAATATTTAATTATGGATACCCACCCTTTTAGACAGGCTGGAAGGATACCTGCTTGTTAAAGCAAAAAACACTGACACATACCTTACTAATAACTGACATCATTGATCTATAAAATAATTCATAATTCAAGGATGGTATTTATATAACTTTTCTATCAAATTTATATAACTTTTTCTACCAAACAAGAACTGGAGAATATATAACAAAATTCTAAAAGGCACTAACCTTGCTCCACCACCACCAAGGACTAATCCAATTGAAGTACCAGTTAAGAACCTTGCCAGCCGTGAAAAATCTGAATGGCGGTCGGGAGGATTTTGAAACAGCTTCTCATAAGTCTCTCTGAGCTTTGCTGGGGATTTCTTGGAGAACATTCGGCGTGGGCAGCGGATATGATGATGGGTCATACACCACCCGCGAGCGTTGAGCCACTCTGCAGTCCGTGTTGGTGGCTGGTAGCAGTAATCTTTCTCACGGTGGAGTAAAATTAATTCCTTCTGAGCACGAATTGAAAGGTTTTCTAACTGGTCTTCCATCTGACTCACTTCCTTTGGATCTTTGTCTGCTAATGCCACAATGAGAATACAGTCAGCCTGAAAGAGAGTTAAGATCAACTCAATTAAATATTTAATACTCAATAAAATGATTTTTAACATAAATACATTTTATATATGAATTCTGAAAGTCTTCCATTACAATTAGTACAGTAAGTTTTTCGAAAATACTTTATATTTACTATCACTATCAACATGCCTGTGCAATCTATCATCTGTTCCTATCATCTTGAGTACAAATAGACTTATAATTATACGTCAAAATATGACAAAACCAGATTGATAATGGCAATATCACAAGGATAAGAGAATCAAAACTTTTTTTTATAACGGTACATTATGTTTAAATAATTATCTCACCTGCCGAATGCACCTTTGTGTCCATGGAGTCATCTTGTAATCTGCTTGGTAGAGAACAATACGATGGAAGTCTTCTTGTAACCCCAACCAACTTGTTAACCGGAACTCATGAATACTAGAAAATTAAAACAATTACAACATAGGTTATTATTTTAAGATTAAATATTAGATAGCAGTAAAGGATGAATTCTTGAAAATTTTAAACAGGCTTACGAGTCCAGAGCAGAACCTCCTAGTGTCTTTAGTATATAATCACTGGTCAAGCGAAGGCATGAACCTGCAAAATATAATAATAGTAATAATAATAACAGACACAATAACTGACAACAACTGCAGTAACACCATCTGTACAGACATCAGTAGCACTTAAACCCCCTGTACTGACACCACCAAGCACCGTGAACTGTACTCACACGACCTGTATTGACATCAACTGTACCAACACCATCTGTACTTACATCAACAACACTTGTACCACATGTACTGCCATTGACCGGCACTTTCTTCTCCAGTACTGACATCAACTGTAATAATACCATCTGTACTGACATCAATTGCACTTTACACCACCTGTACTGCCATGTGACACCTTGTCCAACACTCACACCACCTGTACTGACATCCTCTGTAGTAACACCATCTGTACAGAAATTAATGGCACTTATACCACCTGTACTGCCATCAAATGACACCTTCTTGTCCAACACTCACACCACCTGTACTGACACCAAATATAGTAACACCACCTGTACAGACATCATTGGCACTTATACCACCTGTATTGCTATCAGGTGACACCTTCTTGTCGAAAACTCACACCACCTGTATCTGACGTCAACTGTAGTAACACCATCTGAACTGACATCATTGGCACTTATACCACCTAAATTGCCACCAGGTGACACCTTCTTGTCTAACACTCACACCACCTGTAATGACATCAACTATACTAATACCTCCTGTGCGAACTCACTGACACTTGAACCACCTGTACTGACACCAACTAGCACCTACTTGTCTAATGCTCACACCATCTGTACAAACTCATTTACACTTACACTATCTGTACTGTCATACCTGGCACCTATCTCTCCAGTTCACACACAGCCTGTACCTACACAACCTCTACTAGACCTACCTATTGCACTGAGAGAGTGAGTGAGTTCTTGGGAGAAGTTTGAAAGTGGAACATTGTCCGAAGCAGCTATTATTGCACATGTTGATAAGTTATCAACATTTGGGTGGCTGCCAGCAACATCCATATTCTGTGAGATAGCTGGGGATGAAGAAGGACAAAAAATAATAAAATCTAATTACAGTAAAACAAGCACCTGATGTAGGACTATATAGAATACCATCATATTACAAATATTCATCATCATAACTATCATAAATCATATCAACATTTTTGATTTTATATAAATAATCATCATCAACAATGCTAACACCATCATCACCAGGATCATTAAAAGACTATGTCAGAGAATTTTTCAATTAAAGGATGCAATGTCTTTATCATCACCACCATAATCATCACTCACTTCAAGCATATCCTAAACACACACTCACAACCTAATCTTACAAGTCGGTGTAAAGCTAGTAATTTTTTGTTTACCTCTGAGAGGATTTGAGACATTTTTTTCTTTAACTTGTCCCACAAGCTTCTGGCCAAGGATTTCAATGAGTCTGGTGACCACCTGTGGAAACTTCCTCTTAATAAGTGTCAGCATTCCTGATGGCAACATGGCTAACTCTGTATCCCTAAAAAACCCCCAAAAAACAGAGAAAATTTAAACAAACATACAAAATTAATGATAAAAATATATAAAAATACAAAATATAACTTAATGTTAAAACAGACCAAAACTATTTAAATAAAAAATATATGCAATATAACACACACAAAAATATTAACAAGAAAATATACACATTATAAATAAGACAGTGGCTATTGCTACTCCAGTATTAAGCCACTTCCTAATTCTGATTAGATGTTATTGTATGTATGGATTGGATTAGAAAATAAGTCAATCAGAATAATGAATTGGTTTAAAACTGGTGTAACAATAGCCACAGCCTATAAATAAATCTGCCAACGCATGAAGATTCCTTTTAGAATAATCTAGAAACTGATCTGGGCCACACAAATTTAAGAAACAGATTTTTACCTGATAGCATGTACTGTAGTGATTCTTTCCTTCTGTGTTAAGACCTCAATGACACCAACCATCTCACCTCGACCAAACTCCCCTAGTAGTTCCTTTTTACCATTAGGTAGCGTAATAACTGACCTCAACCGTCCATTTAATACAATGTATGTACTGTCACCTTCATTGTTTTGTCTTTATGAGAAGTGAAATTGAGAAATGAAATACATAATTAATAATAAAAATCTTTAAACAGCATTTTCAGGTAAAAGTCAATTGACCTTTTGGGCTAAACATTTATCATTTTATGATGTTCCAATGTAAAATTCACAGTCATTCATCCTTGATACATCACCTAATTTTGCATTACACCTAAATCTCCCTATCATGACAATGTACTACGGCAACGGCATTTACAGTAGTTCAATTTAAGCGGCTTTTCTGGTTGTTTTTGGTGTGTTTAACACTGCATTAGGCTAATAATCATTAATAAATAACTCAGATTTTTGTTAATGGTCCTCCTCAGTTAAGATTTAGACCCAGTACTCTTATATTCCAGACAGAGGGTGTTTTGATTTTTCTTACCTGTAGAGTGCTTTACCAGCTTCGATCATCATCCAATCAAGAGCAAAGTCAGTCTGACGAATGAAAGAGGAGAGCTTGCGAACTACGAAGTGTCCAATTTTTAATACAACCTCAGGTTTGACTCTCATAATACTGAAAGCAAAAGAAAATAAACATAATAGCTTGTGAGTGATGAAACTAAAGCTATCCTTGATTTTATTTTTCAAGTTAATATATTACATACCTGTAAAAACTGGTCTTGCTAATTACTATCACTCTAGAATAAACCAAAGCTTTGACTGTAAAGAAGGCTGGTTCTCCCGTCAGCACTGCCAATTCACCTATAAATTCACCCGGATTCACCTTAAATACACCTCTCTCCTCTGTGCTGTTCACTATCTTTTGCATCATCCCAAGTTTACCGCTAACAATAAAGAATAAGCTGGCATCCTATAAAAAAAAAACAGAACAAGATCTATAATACTAATAAAAGCAAATAACACTAATAAACAACACATTCATATAATCAGAGCTTAAGTTTCACATTCAACAGCAAGTACACTCACTACTTAAAGGATAGAACAATGCTTTCTATATTAAAATGCAGGCCTAGAAAAAAAATGTTTGTGCCTCTGTCCATGAAATTGTCTCGATAAAATGCCTCCAGCACCTAATTTATCTGTACACTGTTAAAGCCCAACAGTTTATTTCTTTGAAATTTTTCCCCACAAAATGCTTCCGGGACTTATATAATGCCTTCAAGTGCTGGTTGCGTGGTGGTGCATATTTTCCAGCCCTGCTAATAGGATTTTTTTTTTATAATATTGATGTCTCGAAGGATTTGAACCCAGAACGCTAGGATCTAAATATGGTACTACCAGATACCCACTAGACTAGTACCCTCCTAATACTAAGGAATAGAAATGGACAGCAAAAACTTCAAAAGAGATGCAACCCACAAGTCTTCCAAAAAAACCTGTAATTTAATGTATTCTCATTCTCACCCAACAGCAAAAGTCTGGCCACTTACATGATGCTCTACAAACCAAATCATTTTATGGGGCTTAATGAGTGTAGTCTTGAGGAAAATCCTGGTGTCCCAGGACTCAATCCCAAGACCTTGGAATTGAATGGCAAACATCTTAACCACTAAGCTGGAGCTCCACTCCTAGTAATACTGAATGATAACTATAACCCCAACATTTTCAGATAAGATAATATAATACATAATCCAAGTATCGAAATGCACGCCATCTTGTCGGGATTCAACATTTCGACATTAATTATGTCATCATTTCGACATTAATGATGTCAAAATTTTCCACTAGCAAAAGCAGCAACAATAATATTTACTGTTGATAAATACTACATATCTGCCATGTAAATAATGAAGAACCAAAATTAACTAAGTACCTGGTCTCCTTCTTGAGTCAAACAGCTACCAGCATCAACATGAGCTAATTGCAGGTGTCCATCAAGGTAAGATTCATCCTGCAAAAACAAAATATCCAATTAATAACATTGAATTAACTATTACAAAGCACCTCTGTATATTAGATAATAATAATTTTGATAATAAAAAAAAATAATCACTAGTATTGATGAACATATAATAAGACGTTTATAAGCTACACAAACCAGAAATGAAGTTGGTAGTCTATGAGTGAGATGCTGAACTGGATGAAACAATAAACAACCCCACCACCCCCTACCCCCCAAAAAAAAAATTCTACCCACCTCAAAACCAAACAACTTGGTGAGATCAGTCTGTGCCATTGCCAATACTTCATCATCAGAATACGAATTCTCCCCAGACTTCTTACGAGATCTTGCACTTGAGGGCGCTGCTTCCTCGCTGGTCTGAGTAACTAGCTTCTTGGGTTTCTCTAGAGGTTTCACCTCTGGGTCCTGCAAGAACCACCATGGGTAATTTTTATCTCAAAATGTTGAACACTGTTGTGGTGAAGATGATAATCTAAATATAATGTATTTGTATTTTTTTTGTTTAAATATTTGGTATTTTGTATTATTTCTAATGTTCGCATAGGTTGTATTCATAATGTGGTGATATTCAAGATTAAAGAAACTTTATTGTCTGTTATGCATGAAAATATATACAGAAAATTGGTTTACTCGGCAAGATTAAGAAGTTGAAAAGATGACTGATGATGAAGGTGATGATTAATATGACGATGATATGATGGTGAAGATGGTGGGGATGCTGACAATATTTATTACAGGTGACTACAATAAGTACATGTTGCCAGTCAACCACTTTGTGATCCAACTCTTACCTTTGGTACATCTTCCAGGTTTAATACCCTAGCTCTACCAGCTGCTGCCTCAAAGTCAGACGGACTCATACTCATTCGGCCATGACCATCCAGATCAAAAGAGGTTACTCTTCTTACCAACTTATGAGGGTGGCTACCATCTGTATAAAAATAGGACACACTAATCAGCCTCAAATCAGATGATTATTTCAGTACATGTAAGTAAACAATACTTGTTAGTGTACAGTATTTGTTTAGGCATTGCCTTTTCTAATCTCTCACTGTGCATTTTGCTTGTGCACTTGGGCAAGGCATTGTATCCACATTGTCTCTCCAGTGGGTACTTATAATAAGACTCAAGTACTTATTCTAGCTTCTTATGAAATAGTGCTCCACAGAAAAATGAGAATGTATTTCTTAGGTGTTTGACAAAATGAATGAAAATAATAATGTAAAGCGCATAGAAGCAGTGTACTATATAAATTACACACTATTATCATTATTAAATGACAAAGAGAATTCATTATGACTGTAGTTATCAATAGTTTATCCTTACATGATGATGTTCTCCCTCGCAGTTCATTTTCACTGTCTGACGTTGTGCTTTGATACTTATCTGTACAAAAGTAAAAATGGTGTCACTTTTTAATTTAATTTAACTTATTTTATTCAAATTCAACTCACAACATAGAATAAATAATAGTGAGCAAGGTGGAGAAAATCAGGTGGAAGTACACCTATACTAGTTCATCCACCTGAAATTTAACACACACACAAATACAAATAAGTTTTTCATTCAAAATGTTTTTAAATTTGTACATTATTTGTGGGATTTTCAGCTTGTAAATATGGCTTAATTATAATTACGATGAATTAATATAACCTGATTATGAGAATAGTAGAGTTGTAGCTTGGTAACTAAGATGTTTTCCTTACAAAACTAGGGTCCTAGATTCAAATCCTGTACGGCTCTCTCTCGGGCCGATATGCTGACATAGTTCACTGAGCATCACATAGTTCTGTAGTGGACCTTTTTGTTAAGCCCTGCCCCATTTATTTTGTCTCTAAGATCTCACAAAATAACAGCGTAAAAACATGCATTTGTAGAAACAAGCGCATGTCCCCACACTGTTCAGAATGGCTAGTTGTTAAAGCTACATTCACATCAAGCCCGGATCCGGTCCGGACCCAGGACAAAAAATTGTGAGTTGCTATGTTTTGCTGCGTTCACATCGGGAACGAAACACAGTTATTCGGGTTAAGTGCATATGCGTTCTATTGGTTCGAACCAACCAAGGAAAAAAACGAACAATTTCACAATACAACTGGCTCTCAGATCCATCGGTCCGGATCCGGAGTCTGGATTGGATATCATAGAAATTTGATGTGAACGGTCCTATTATTTACCAGTGAACCAATTTTTTACGATTTTTTGTCCGGGCACCAGACCGGATCCAGACTTTGATGTGAACGTAGCTTAAGTTTATCTGATAGTCTGGAAAGGTCCATTATATGTATAGTGCTTATTGGAAGTGTAAATAGAATGTAAAGTATAAAAATATATTTGCATATATACATATTTACCTCCACCCTTTATAAGTAGCTCTTTGATTTTCTCTTCATCATGGTAATCAATAATCCGTGTAACCTTTTCGCTGCTACTGGAGGAGGTGGCCAATGATATGTTACTGACTCTCTTACTGGGGCTAACTCTCGGTGACAGCTGATGTATGGATAGGCTTTTATCACTTGTATCTTCCTAAATATATATAGAAAGAAATTTCCAACTGGTTATTTAAATTGGAGGACAGAATTCTTGGTTTTCTCTGACAATTAATTAAATTAATAATTGTTTACCAGAGGAAATTAAAACTGTGTAAATTATGATATATTCTTATTGAGTATAAGTATAAAATCCAACATACTATGTAACCAGATTTAGATATATCTGTTGTTGGAAAAAAACAAAACCACCCCCATCATATGCTGCTTTCCATAAAAATAATTATGTATCTGTATCTGTCAGCTACTGCACAACCTTCGTTAACTAGGCTATCACGTGCAGGTAACTCTGTCGCTGCAACTGGTTGCAAATTATATTTTTACAGTGTAGATGCGCAGTCTTAATAAGATGGTCAATGTCGATGCTGTCAAGTTGGGACTTAAAGGTGGCCAATGTAGGGGCACATCTAATGGAGGAATGGTTCATGGATAGAGCGAATGAAGATAGTTGTTTTTATTAGGCTGGACTCTTCTGTAAATAAAGTGACCAGAAGATTGCCTGGTCTGTCTGATAAGGGATTCGTCTGAAGGAGATGATCTATATTGCTAGGGATGAGTTTGTTTGTCTCTTTGTAGAAGGTACTGAGACGGGGTTTGGTTTGTCTAGTCTCCAAGGACTCCCATTCAAGTTGTTTCAGCATCTCGGATACACTGGAAGTTCTTGCATAGTCATGCAGTACAAAACGGGCTGCTCGTCGCTGGATTTTGTTGATGTTTTCGATTTTGTATGTATATTATAAAAATGATATTTACATTTACCTTATTAATAAGCTCATGAGTTAAGCCTAAGTAGTTGTGAAGTGTCTGAAATGTGACCCTCTGAAGACGAACCATGATCATCTGAACAACTCGAACCATAGACTCGGGAAATCGCTGGAAGACGTTGGTGAATGCTGTGGCGGGTAGGCGAAGGACAACGGTATCTTCTGCAGCTCTCGCTGATACAGTTTTGTAAGGAGCAAGATGACCCTGATGAAATAGTGGTTTGTGAATTGTTAAAGATTTTACTCCCCTTTTTACCCAGTTTTTTAATACTCAAAAATCTGCATGGCATTAAGTGTTTCTGAGTTTTGGTCAACCACCCTTTTTGTGTCTTATGAAAACAACATATCAAGAAATTCTTTCCTCTGGAGTTTTAAAAATAGTTTAGTAAAATATTTTCCCTATTTGAGTAATTACATGACTTGTTGTAGACCCAATTTATGCTGCTTGTCCTTCACTACCAAGCATTTATGTTTGTAATTAATCATAATATATTTAACACTGGAACTTCTTTTAGATGAATTGCACACACTGAAAATAAGGTGCAGATGAGCAAATTCAACTGAGCTGTTTGGAGGCAAGGCTGGTAGCTTAGCTCATGTGTGGAAGGCTTTAGGGTGAACTGTCTACTTTGATACATTATGTACACAATGCTTAAGGGCCAACACAAGATTGATTGGCACTTACTGTGAGAACATCCAATATACTAAGCAAGCTGTGAACGCTATCTCCTGTCGTAACCTGTTTCACTTCAAACTCTTCACCGCTCTGTATTTGATTTAAAAACAAGCACTCAATAAAAAATATAGTAAAAAATTACAGAGCTGTAATCCTTTAAAACCAAAGCAATTATCTAAAAAAATATGTAATTATTATATACAAGCTAAGATTCTAATAGGCAAAAAAAAATCCTAATTGTAGCTTGGAAAATTCATATCAGAATTCATTAAAGACTGGTAGCCATAATTACTACTAGTGAAGCACAAAAAGAACTTTAAATATTATATAACATATTAATAATTAACTTATTATTATTTATAGAAAAATTTTAACAAAATGTTGTTGTTACTAATATAACATATTTGTTTTAAATTTTTCAAGGTAGAGTAATAGAAGAATTAGACAAATTAATATGAACATACTGGTTCTGTAATGTAAACTTTCAGTCGTCCGCTCTGCACCACGTAGATACTGTCATCACTCTGACCTCTCCGGAATAAGGATGCTCCTGCAGGAACGAACTTGGATTCAACGGAACGGCATAACTCCAGGAAAAGAGGTTTTTCAAAATGACCAAATACCCTTGAAAGCAAGAAGATAAAAGAAAATTGAAGTTACAGTATTTGCACTGAATGGTTAATATTAATTCTAATGTATTTTTTGAAATATTATTTCCCCAGTAACTATCACTATGATTAGCATTTTCTTAAGCCCCTTTCAGATAGATGTTGCCGCAATATTGCGGTAAGCATGCCGGCATACTAACCAGTCTATACCCTTTTACACAGCGCCTTTGTTACCGCAATGCTGTGGTAATCTTACGCTTTTCAGTCTGAAAGGGTCCAACAGAATGGCATATTATTGGCGGTTTAAATACCACCGCGCTATTGTTTTCAACTTTAACCTTGTTTATGCATAAATGCACACACCAGCTTGATTGCCGCAAGATCGAGTAGACAAATTCAGACAGAGCAAGCCAGTAACCGTTACATATTACTAGGGTGCAAGGTGGCCTAAAGTAAGCCGACATATTGGCGTATTGACCCTTTCAGACAGAAACCCATGCCGGCGTGACTGCAATATTGCAGCTCTGTCTAAAAGGGGCTTTAGTTGTGTATGCAACAAACCTGACTTCTTTCGCTAAGTACCGCTCTCGAATAAGCGCCACACCAAACCTAACTTCTTTCGCTAAGTGCTGCTCTCGAATAAGCGCCACAGCACTTAATCGAGAGTATATTATTTCCCTGCATGTAATAAAACACTTTGAGAAACATAGTTTTAAATACAAAGTATACAGTGTTCAAATAAATAAATAACACTATTAAGAAACAATCATTTCTTTATAAACGCTTACTTACGATGATGTACAACCTACTGTACAGTATAATAGGCCTACTGAACTACGGTCATATGTGAGATAGTAACATGGGAACGTGGGCATGGAAAGCGCCACGCCAATATTTTTTTATAAGCACCGCTCTCAAATTTTATAAGTGCCACGGCGTCTATTTGAGCATTTACAGTATTTTAATAAGCATGTAAATCCTTTGTTATCATACCTTACACTTTTGAGCATGTAGAGTACCTCATTAGGTATGTGTAGTTCTGGTGGTAGTTGCATATCTTGCCAGTCAGCCTCCAGGATGGCCGGTGGTGGTTCCTTGACCTGCAAGACAGGGTGGTTCTCACTCTCCTGCAGCTTGAGTATACTACAAGAAAGAGATGGGAGGGAATGAACAACCAACCTTTGAGTATTTACTATCATTGAGGCACTTTTAAAAGAGAACTAGCAAAATGATTTTTTGTTCTAGAGAGGATTTTTGATATGCCATTAATAATAGAATCAACCTTAAAATCGTTTTTTTGGCTTTTTTAATGAAGTTTTAGGCGATTATACAGGTATACGAATTTACCGTGACGTCACTGGCGAAAAAGTAACAAGTTTTAAAAATAGGCTCCCAGCGTGAGCATGTGTCTATGCCCTATACTGTATTATGTTTACTAATGAAGTATCCACATAGAATTCGGTTATCAGGAAATGTGTGGTGCTGTATTTTTTTTAATGACTTTTGTACAGCAATAAGGTACTTAAGATGACACATGACCCATCATGCACTTCCACCGGATTTACCATTTTCGCCATCTTTAATTGCCAGATCATAACATAGTGTCTTTGTCCCCGAGGGGCATAGACACAAAAACCACTCAATATGCGCTGCACAATATCAGCAAACGCCAAACAGTATTTTAATAAGCATGTAAATCCTTTGTTATCATACCTTACACTTTTGAGCATGTAGAGTACCTCATTAGGTATGTGCACTGTCACTTACGTGATTTCATTTTCATATTGAATATCAGTTACTGTAGAAAATACTGTTTTCTTTCATTTGAAAGTTAAACTACGTTTTATAATATGTGTCAAATCAAGTACAGGGGTTGTAGCTGTAGAAAAGTAAGGGTGATATATCACCCTTACTGGGTAGGTGATAACATTGGTAAACTCTAAATAATAAGAGTGGATTTTAAGGATGGAAAAGTGGGTTAAGAAGGGTGGGTGGAGGGCCATGAAATTGGCTTTAGACTGGGTGGAAAACTGCAAAGCTGGGTGACTCTGCCCACCATACTACATCCCTCAGTAATTGAAAATGATAGTATCAGTGTCATTTAAAAAAAAAATTACCTAAAGAAGTTCACTGTGTGAATTAAACTCAGGCTCAATGAACTATATCCCAATCAATAAATGATATTTAAACTTAAGCATAATATTATATATCATTTATAAAAACTAGCAACTATTATACATGTGACAACAACAGTAGTGTAGATCTGAAGGCAATTTTCTAATTCTATTTATTTAATATTAACCTGAAAGAACTTGATTTTATTTAGTATAAATTTAGCAATGCAGATAGATGCAAATGTAGGTAATTTCCTATGAAAAGTATGAAGCAAAGTTTATCTGTATCTGTATGGTACAGAAGCACCCATATTTTAATTGTTTGCATTGCTATGAATCTTTGATAAACAGTTTACATGTGTGTCAAGTACCTGTAAAGGTCTCGGCAACTTAGGATTTAAGAGATAAATGAAACCTATAAATTTTAGATGTTCAGACTTACCTCTTTAGACCCCTGGCTAGATTGATTATATCTCTTTTCTTTTTTAGTCTATTACGTGCAGACAAATCACCATAATGCACCGGCCCCGAAAATGACTTCACCTTGATGTAAACATTTAAAAAACATCAATGAATTATAAAGCTTGAATGAATACACAGTGTGATATAGACTCAATAACACATTCTCAATAGCATAAAGTAGATCTAACAATGTATATGCTAAAAATCTAGGTCCTTCATACCCATTCTTCCCACCTGCGAGCTTATTAATTGTTGCAACAGAAAAAAAACCAGCCAACACATAACAGTGAAATACACAACACATTAAACAGAAGTTTGTGATGATTACTTTTAGACTTAAAAAGAGAAAATTAAAACAATATAGGCCTAATAACCTTTGAAATTATATTGAGTCCTCAATTGTAAAATCAATCAAGCAATCAATCAAATTCTATCCCCTCTCCCTGGAGCTAAAGAATTCTAGCAAGGGATTTTCACCAACATTTTGATAGTTTTGATGTAAGTTATTGGTATTTTGGTTTATCGGAGATGGTTTGCTACTGCAGAAAAAGGGTTTTGGCTAAAAAAGGTAGATTCACCAAACAAATACACAGTAATGACACAGTTTTATCAATTTTCTTGGAACTATGCGACTCTCAATATAGTGCTCTCAAAGAAATTCAAAATAGAGTAACAGAGCTATGGCAGAGATCTAATAATGAAAAGTCAATTGATAGTTAATGTGTCAAGTAATGGTTTCATTTTCCAAATTGTGATATTTAATGTAATATTACTACACTGTTAACGATTGATTTCTTGTATTATTAGATTATTACTTTGAGTAAGAAATTTTAATTATACCTGCACATATACAGGAGCCATGCATTCTTAGGCATTTGAAGGTCATAATATAATATCATCTCATCTATGATCTAAGTTTTTTCATAAATTTAATTCATCAAATCTTTCACCAGTGTTATTATATGTCAGCACCCAGAGCAGTCCCATGCCAAAGTTAAGAATCATAATTGAATTATAACGATAAACTTATTATAGTACAAAGCTACAATGATCAAACAATGGGATAAGAAATACATCTGGCAAGATAGTTTTAATGGGAAAAATCATTTAGTTAGAGAAAAAAAAAAGGTTAAAAGAGCAGGCAGGAAAGAACAAGAATATGAGAAATAATTTTAGTGCGTAATGCTGAGTTGATGGTGTGCTTCGGCCAGTAGTCCATTAAAAAAATTAATGGCAATACAAGTTAAATCCATATAAATTGTTACATACTCATGATTAGTTGTTCGGTACACTAGTTGTGTAGTGCTCAATCTACAAATTTTATATACTTAAATTGAGTAAGACAAGTGTTATAATTTTTTTCTAAATAAGGATGAATACAAGTTAATTCTTCTGTTTAGAAGTTAATATTCTTAAATGTTAATTATAATATAATTTAAGCACCTAGAGTAAAGGCATCAAACCAATCAACAAAACAATCAGTACTTTGAGTAATTATGATTGCAAGAGGCTAAACTTGAAGACTGGTGGCAAGACTAATGGCTTGACTAAACCAAAAAGGCCAAAAGAAGAAGTAGTATAGAAGTGTATGCATTTGTTAATTGTGTGAAAACTATGATTCTGTCATTTTTTAATTGAAATCATTTAAGTTTGTTAAATATACAAAGTATGGAATTAAAGAAATCATATGTTATTGTTTTAAGTATATTAGCTCTTACACTAAGTATAGTTAAACCGAAAGGTCCACTGATTAATCTCAGTAAGATAGTATAATACATACTCCAAGTATCGAAATGCACGCCATCGTGTCGGGATTCAATATTTCGACATTAATTATGTCATCATCAGGAATTCCTGATGATGACATAATTAATGTCAGGAATTCCTGATGATGACATAATTAATGTCGAAATATTGAATCCCAACACGATGGCGTGCATTTTGATACTTGGAGTATGTATTATACTATCTTATCTAAGAATAGTTAAGCTACAAAATACAACAAAATACCAATGGATTTTTGTTGTTGAAAGAAACATCTGTAGCACTAAACATGTCTAGTATTTATTAAAGTGAAAATGTAAGGTCATTGCAATTTAAAATAATGGATTTACTTTAATACATTATTTAAGAATTTAAGAGAAAATGCGATAAGATTCTGCAATTTAAATGATGGATTTATAGATGAATAAAACCAAACAATTAAAGGATCAAATACGATAGTTCTTTAGATTGAAATGATGAATCTCCACTTATACACCATTTACCACTTAAAGGGTGAAATGTGTCATCTAGTTCATTAAATATTTTTCAATAGGAAAAATGTGATAATGACTAGAGGACTTTAAATGATGAATTTCTACATTTAAACAGTTACCATATTATATACTGAATAATAATTGATAGTTGATTAAGTGCTTTAAGATAATACATAGTGTGTAAGGAGGTCCATTATAGTACATTACTGACAGTAATTTTGTTGAATATTACATTATTAATAACAGTGTTTTAAATTTAATAGAGTATAAAACAAAATTAATAATTATAGTAATTCACAAAATACATTTAATTGATGTTTAATTTTTGTTTTAGATATATTAAAAATTATTTCATAATTAATTTATTTAAACAAAACAGCATGGTAATTTCATTATTGTGTAAATCTGACCCAATTTTGGATTTTACCATTCAGAAGGCGCATTAAACTTGACCTCATTTGTGGGAATTAATGAAGAGAAATTCTCAATTACCTGCTAGAAATATGTGTAAGTATGCATAAATATACAACCAACTATCAACAGCGACAATCTTGGATTATATTCTTATCAGTTTGCCAGTATGAGTTTCACAGACTCTGAGCTATTGAGTCACAATTTACATTACCTAGCCATTACTGGACAACACAATTAAAATTACGTTTTGTACCACTCTTTACTTAGCTGCAGCTTTAAATGCAAACAGAAGTTTAGAAATCCATTTGTACAGATAGATGAGTAGGTTATAGGCTACATTTAGATTCGGCATAAACGTCTCCCAGATTTCCCAAGGGACAATTAGGATTTAAGAAACACCAAAGTTAATTCTTCTGCCTGGTCATGCAAACAATGATTCATAAACAGAATATTTTAGCATTCTGTATTTCTAAGATATGAAATAAACGCTGAGCATTGGACATGTAAGATGAAATTTAAGAATCAACAAATTTTAAAGGTAAAGATGTATTGATCACCAGAGCCTCCTGGGAGGAACTTTCACAGGGTACAAAATTTATGGATGGCACCTCCTATAAATAACCAGAAATTTTTAACGCATTTTTTTTGCTCTCTCCATTTTATCCTGAATTTTAAAATTTAGAAGTGGGGGGGGGGGGGGGGGGGGGGGGGGGGGGGGGGTGTTGGCTGGGCCACTTGAATCTATCTATGATCACTGCCGATAATTGCTTAGTATGATTACAGATTACACATTCTGGTAACAGGTTCTTACACCTCTCCCCACAATGATTAAGAAATTAATATTTAGATTTAATTTATTTTAAGCAACTGTTTTCTATTTGGTTGTTTCTGTCATATCTGTTTAACATTGAATTGAAAGAATCTGTAGGAATCAAATATGTAGCTAATAAAGTGGCAATACTTTTTACACAACAAATACACAAATGATCTTCTATAAGTTTCATAGGTTTACTGTAGGAGTGGAGTTTGGTTTTGGTTGTGAGGCCAAGTCATGTCACTTGATAGGAATTGAAACCAGGCTACACTGCCACTGAAAACACAAGTTTTCTACTTTATTTTAATCTTTTTTATTTTCTTGTTTTTATTATATTTAAAATTCTTCCAACTGCGATAAATTGCCACCTGGTAAGAATAAGACATGTATGTAAATATCTATTGTAAAATACTAAAATACGATAAATAAACAAATAATAAAAACCACACATTGTTGACAAACATAAACTTTGCAAATGTCATACATGTAATGCTCAATTACAAAATATTATAGGTGTCAACCTGAATTTTGGCAAAAATATCCTGCTTTTAGTATTTTTCTATGTTTGGTATTTCTAAATGTTTCTACTGTATATTGCATTATCATCTGGCTGAGCCAAAGCCATGTCTATAGCTTGTAGAAATACGTCATTAGTCCTAAAGAGCTGTTCATGTATCTGGTTCCATGCAGAAGTGACTTAATACTTAAAGTCAAAGTAGTTTATTAAGTTGAAACATGATAATACTAACGCAAGAGTGTTAACAAATAGTAAATTATCTTAAATACTTCAAATTACAGGCCATCATCACTTTGATTTTCATAGTATCAGAGAACATTGAAATTGCAATATAAATGATTGAATTGTGTACTCCAATGGCCACAGAACAGTTTTAGTTGGGGAAAAATAGGGCCTACTCATTTTGATGAGCGGTCAAATTAATAATGTTTGGTGCTGGGAGACATATTCCTACAGTGTATGTTGTATTAATATTTTCCAAGTTCAATATTGTAGTTTGTGTTTTTACCTGCTTTAGATTTCACACCATGTAACAACTTACCTTTCTTAGCATTTTTCTTCCATAGAATAAAACTTTGTCTCTTTTTCTAAATCTTGGTTTTGGCATGGCAGCTGCTGCTGCTTTTTCTGTGATTATATAACATTAAAAACAATAATAATTTGTGAAAAACACTTGGACTACTGTACAAAACTTACATAAAGTTGCAAATGAAATGTTTGGCACACAAACATCTTAATAATTTATAATTACTTAATTATCTAAATAATATATAATTAATGCTTGCGGTACACTACGTAGGTATCTATGTGGTGTACCGCAAGCATTAATTATATATTATACTTCGCCATGCAAACCTTCAAACAATATTTTATCTAAATAATGTTTTTGGCAAAAGGTACACATAAACCATCACAAACAACACTTGAAATAATGAATACAAAAAATGGAAAATATAAAAATTAGGCACACACTGTTTTTAACACATTAATAAAAAATGGTGCTCTTTCCTATATCAAAAAAATAATAATGTAAATAGCATAAGTTTTAGGATTGCTAGTGTTTTATATATCTGTGATTGTAAAATGTGTAGAAACAGGAAAAATAGAATTGCTACTAAAAGATTAACAAGTTATTAACTCCTAATGAAAATTCTAAAATTAATTGCCAGCCAATATAAAATTCATCGAATGGCATTCATTATTTATTAATTGATGAATATTTAAGTCTCTTCTAATTTTCAATTGAATAACAAAATACACAAAACATTTCAATCTTTTTGAACTTATTTTTTAAAATGCTGTTATATCACCATTTATAACAGTATAACTTGAATTTTATATGAGTAGTTTCATAGTAAATGGAATCACCACACTTAAAGTAGAATACAATGAATTTAATAAATTTTGTGTACTGTAACCAAAAGGTTTTGCATTATGAGCTTTTTTGACACAAATATTGAATTTTTGTTTTCATTTGAAAAATATTATATTTTTCATTTTTGCAGTGTTCTACCATATCAATAATCATTCTCATAGAAACAATAACCTCAATTTTTTAAATACAATTGCTATATTTATTATACTACCATATACTACCTTTTAATTAAGGACATTTTTTAGGTCACAATTTTTTTGAGTGGGAAAATATAGCTATAAAGTACCTCAAGTGATAAAAAAAGTTAACTGCAAGAAGTTGAAAAATATGCATCCATTTATATGAATACAGAAATAAAAAAACACGCCATAACTTTCTCTTACAATTCTCTAAAGAATTATGTCCAGGGAAGGCTCATTTTCTGCAAAAAATTACCCATTAACACATTTGCAGCTGGGGACGGAGTTTAGGTGACACAAAGTTCACTTACGATGCCAAGGATGCGAGTTCACGTCCACACCTGTCTAAATATACCACTATTGTATTGTACGTAAACTCACAGGCGTTGGTCGCCCTGGAGGTTCAGGGAAGAACCTGAAGTATAATGATCTAAAAATATAGACTTTATGTTTGTTCATGTTTCATTAGAGTTGATAGGAATATTTTCATTAGTTGACCCTTTATGCCTTGGCATATTAGATTTTAGTAATGGATAAGCTAAAAACAACAAAATACGAGAAAAGGCTTAGAACTATTTTACCTTTTTGTTTATTTTTTTCCATAACATTTAATATATTCAAAATGACAGTGATACCAATCACCAAGGAACTGATTATCATAATCTGCAATGCAAGTTAAATAAAACAAGTTAATTAAGACATCAAATAATTGTAATAAAACCAGCCAAGTTAATAAATATTGATTGTAAATTGAAAAAATACCAATAATATTTTATGAAAACAGATTTTCATCAGGTTAAAATCTAAACTAAATACATAATGTTTTTAGGCCTAATTTGGCCTTCCTTGGTCTGCACTAGTAGCAGAAGCTTTAGGCAATGCTTTTTTTATACCTTGTTTCCCAAACTTATTTTTTTTAAGACCGTCAGAGGAGGGCAGAAAAAAATTGTTTTCTTATTTAGCAAATACTGTAGTTTTGCGAAAAAAAATTCCAAACGGAGAAGATAAAAATGGATGTAAACAGTGCAGTGTAGTAATGGGAAGTTATGCTTTAAATTTAGGAAGTAGATATATTTACGTCGTCGTAAACAAATCAGTCATACTTTAATAAACTTGCATTTTCAGCACTCGATATTAGCATGGCCTCCCAAGCCGCGGTGATTCCCCCAAGTTCAACACAGCACTAATTAATTTATAATTTTGTTTTTTATTTTTTATTAAACGTAATTTAATTTTCTACAACAGCACAGTATGTAGTTTAATCACTAAATAAATTATTAAATCATTGTGTTAAAATTTTGTTTTTATTCGAAATCATCATTTATTTTGACATGGATTGGCAGGTGGCAGGTTCACTAAACAAGGTATAAAAAAAGTCTTGCATTTATTTAGCATGAGAAGGTCCTAGGCCTAGTTTTGCGAAAAAAAATTCCAAACGGAGAAGATAAAAATGGATGTAAACAGTGCAGTGTAGTAATGGGAAGTTATGCTTTAAATTTAGGAAGTAGATATATTTACGTCGTCGTAAACAAATCAGTCGCATTTTCAGCACTCGACATTAGCGTGGCCTCCCAAGCCGTGGGGATTCCCCCAAGTTCACCACGGCACTAATTAATTTATAATTTTGTTTTTTATTTTTTATTAAACGTAATTTAATTTTCTACAACAGCACAGTATGTAGTTTAATCACTAAATAAATTATTAAATCATTGTGTTAAAATTTTGTTTTTATTAAAAATCATCATTTATTTTGACATGGATTGGCAGGTGGCAGGTTCACTAAACAAGGTATAAAAAAAGTCTTGCATTTATTTAGCATGAGAAGGTCCTAGGCCTAGGCTTATTTTATATAGTAGGCCTGCTAGTAGTATTTTGAAAAGTTTAGGACCTATCTAGGCCTACTGTAGGCCTTTGCTATCCGCAGTATACAGCCTAGGCCTATGCAGCCTACTCTCGCTGTTTGTTTTGTCTGATGGCTACGACCACCATCCAAGCTTAGGTTAGGTAGGCCTAGACTAGATCAGTTTGAAAATCCAATTATATCGCTAATAGATTCAGATGATATGATATAATATAAACATACCGATATTCCTTTGTTTTCAATGCCAAATGAAAAAACATTTGACAGTATGTTGAGAACATCGGAAAATATTGACGTTAAGTCCGCCATTTTGCATCACTCTACAGGGCGCCACCAACAGCGTAAGGACTGAAACTTTTTTTTTACTCGCGTCGAGTACAGTCTGAGTGAGTACGTACAGTACCTGCAAAATTGCCTTTAAATAAACCAAAATAACAATAAAACAAATCAGTATAAACCAAAACAGCAGCACTTTACTACCAAAATGTCAATATGTGCTGTTTGTTTTACTCGTATATTAATGAATAGGTTAATTTCATAATGCTCAGCCCGAATTTCCGATTTTATTATAAAATATTGAGAACCACCAATAAAGAATAGGCCTAATTATTAAAAAATATAGGCCTATATAATAAGTAATATTAAATAAGCACAATCATACACATAACAGGACAAATAACATTTTATTCAAGTTTATTTTTACTTTTGTTCAATAATAATATTATTCATTTAATTTCATTTCAGATTGGATGAATAAATTTTACTTTGACTTGATTAGTCACAGGTCTTGGGGATATGCATATTTTGCAGAATTGGGGGCTTATAAAGTTACCATAATTGCTGCAGTTTTGTAAGGCCCACCCTGGCGTTGCCGCCCGTACAGGTATTCAGCACAGGCCACGTATTTCAAAACATCTGCGTTCAGGTTATTGCTGGTTATTGCAGTCTTAGTTTATTGCCATTCCTACTCCTTCTTATAATGCACAATTAATACAAATGACAAATTTAGGCCATTGGAATATAAATACAACGGTATCTCTTGTCCATTTTAATCCCCCCAGCTTAGGTACAATGAAACTACGGTAAGTATAAAATGCAGATAAACTATGTAATTCTGTAAAAACATTGATTGTATTTATCATTATACAGAAGCAAACAGGCTTGGGCTGAAACATACAGAACATTCGGACAGAATCACTACTACTAATTATTTGAACAAAATACAATTCGTTGTTTACTAGTACAAAAATCAAAAGAGACCAGCAAATGTTTAACAGCCTGTATACATGATAGCACATACACGGAGTGTCTAGAGATGGCGAAGCCCCAATGCGTCATCGTTAGTGGTGTAATTTATTGCATTCAATCTGAAGTTCTGAAGTGTGGATTTACCTGGATTTATCACATGGGACGGAGCACAATCGACGCCGTCTAATATCGTTAATGCCGACGCAATCACAGTATCTCAGATTCAGACCATTTCGATATCATTACGCCAACCTACTAATATTAAAAAAGTAAATCTACTGAACTTAACTTAATGTACAGTCTATATTCTAAAAATAAACTACACATTTATTAACAAATTTGAAGAAAATTTAAATCAACTGTACCGAATTAGACATGATATATAAAGACAGAGATATTGAAATGCATAAACAATGTACATTCTAGATTCACCAAATGGCCTCAGTAATTTGAAAGTTGAGTCGGGAGAAAAAAAAAACATAAGTGGTGTGATACCACGGAACCCGGACAAATTAGCAAAATATTAAAAAACAGCTTCAAATCAGTGTGTTTGTGCATGCACAAGTTGCACAGTTTACATTAACTGCACACACAATGAAATGTTGTCAATCAGTGTACATAATGGAATTTTTACGTTTATGGCAGCCTCAAAGGAGAGTATCATACCGTACTGTTAGACTATAGAAACCTATACGACCGGGTGCAAATTTAACCCCAGATACTTTCTCTCATACAACTGACTTTAGTTTTATAATAATATAAGTAGACATGAGATAAAATTGTATTTATTATTGAAGCATGGACAGGGTATTATGTATATTTATCACATTTTTTATATGGTTTCCATAAAATTGCTACACTTTCGCTATACTGTTTTACTTTAATCGGCACCGCTGTCCACGATGAGATCGGAAGGCTCCCCAATGTGACCAAGGACTTATATGACCGACCAATCAGAACCACCGACAGCTTGTAGCGATTTTATGAAAATCTGACTTTATTTGATCCTGTGTTTTCATTGAATTTTTAGTATATTTTTACAACAGACAGTTTAACAGGATTTGTTCTTGCTTAATCAGGCTGTTTAAATCTATTAAATACAGGTCTTCCCCCAACTAAATACCGCTTTTGGGACCGGGGTTCTTTAGCAGCTTTGGTCTCGAATTAGAATAAAATGGATTAAAGAATAATTAGAAATTTGTGAATTTGGGACCACAAAAAGTGGTCTGTAATGAGGGGTCTTTAATTAGAGGAAGACCTGTAATAAAAAGATGTCAATTCTTTATGTTATCTCTTTCAATTGCTATAAAGTTATTATAAATACGCTGCAATTAGAACCCGACATACAAAACATTTTGAAGTTTGTAAAATACATTTGCACGTAGCACGTTCACATTGGTGTTTAAAATTCACAATGTACAACTCATTTCCTGGGCCTAATCCATCAAAATGAAACAATTTATGCTTCTAACTTTCTATTCGATCACTCAGAAACGGAGATCGCTGATTAAAATAGTACCTGTAAATAACGTCATCATTAAATCTACATCTATCTTGTTATATTATATCCATTTATGTATTTGACAGACCGTACCACTTGAAATATATGCAGAAAAATAAAGAATTTGATAATATATATATATATATATATATATATATATATATATATATAAATGATAATGATAATGTATTGTTTATTAAAGGTTATAGGCCTATGCATTTTATTTTGAAATCAAGTCAATCAAGCAATAAATCAAATCAATCAATCAATCAATCAATTAATTAATCAATTAACCAATCATTTATTCAATCAAATTGTGATCCATGTTATGTCTGGAGTTGTTTTTTTAGAAAATGCTTCGAGGCAATGACGACAGAATATTGGTCTTCAAACGGCGTTTTAGACATGAGATTCTGAGTAGTTCAAATAATATTTTATTAATCACTTTCAACAAACAAGTATATGGATCAGAGACGGCACCAGGAATCCCCCGACTAGGGGTCCAAGCTCCCCGACAGGGGGGTCCACGAACCCTCCCCTCTATCCCAGTCGGTGAACAAAATTAATTTGTTGGGGAAAAATTAAATTTGTTGGGGAATTTTTTTCAATGAAAAGATAATAAAATTTTGTGTTAATTGTGGGATTCTTTATTTAAAAATTATGTCGGGGGTACGAGTCCATCTGTCAGGTGTACTAACCCCTTGTCGGGGTACCACCCCCCTCTCGGGGAAGAGCTGACGCACCACTGCAACCCATACGATCACAATAGAATACCGGTACAACATCTGGCACATACGGTAGCACTGCTCGCACTAAACAGTTTTTTATTCCTAAATCTTGACCGCTAATAAGACATGCTTGAATTGTACTTCCGGCGCTCGAGATTTGATTTTTCCCCGACGACCTTGCTGAAAATTTCCCGACAGGGGGGTCTAAGTTGGGGGTCCAGAGGTCCCCGACGGGGGTCCTTTTCCCTGGACCCCCACTAGCGCTGCCCCTGATAATGATATTAAATTATACCTAAATTGTTATTCAATTTGAGTTATTCCTTATCTTTGACGTTTGAACTTCTTTCGATTAATTTTAATAAAGTCTAGAATAACTTTTATCAAACTCCCATTTAATGTAAGCCTCGCTAATGAATTTGGCTACCGTAGGCCTGTAGACCTTAACTAGCTTTTCATTAAATACTTATTGATTCAGTTTTTAATGGTTTCCTTTTTTTAAATCAAATATTTCCATCTTAAATTTTGCAGTAGTTAAAATCGTTGAAGTTTGAAATATAGACTGGAATTAGACTGCACTTAATGCCAAGCGTAATAGATTTTCGTTTGTGACAAATGCTATCCATCTATACAATGAAGGTGTTGTTAGGTTTAATGGCAAACTATAATACTGGATAGTGATATTTATATTATTGTATTATTTCTCAGCTGTATTTTAGCCTTGTGATACTTTTTGTTGTTGTGAATTTTTGAATTATATAGTTTTTAAGTATTTTTTATTGCATTGTATGTCAATGGAAGATGAATTTTCTTGTTTTTATTTTGCAAGGACAATAAAAGTTATTTATCTATCTTATCTTATCTATCTATCTATTAAAATGCATTAAAAATGCATTAAAATGCACATAACTGTGAATTAAAATGAAGAAAGACGCATTACATAGAATTTTTAAATGTCATCTGTAATTCTATATTTTCGTGAAGAGGATGATGTTTGCCTGGTAGTTCTATGATAAAAGTATGATTTGATCATTTCAATTTAGCAGTGTGTATTGTATAATATTTTTGAATTAGCGAGATGGTGGAGGTAAGTCTAGTTTTATTTCTTTTTGTAAGATTAGGAAAAAAAATAGTCGTTCTAGTCATATATACATTAAAGGTAGAACAAAATCTTTCTTATTTTAAGACATTTGTATAATATGATTTAATAATATACATATATAAATTATTATACGATAAAGAGATGAACTGTAAACCGCCTTGTGGTAATGCTATAAAGTATCCAATAGAATTAATGTATCATGTAAAAGGTGTTTTGAATATTTCCCTAAAGTGAACTTATACTGTAATTGGTAACGATATTTATATGTTAATAATTAACTATTGTTAATTCAAGATTACATTTAATGTGGTCCTAATTTAAAGTTATTAGCTATTCAAATAATGTAATAAAGTTATATGATATCCATATAATTTTTATGTTTAAAGTTATGGGAATTATTAGGCCTATGTTGTTGTAAACATAATTTGACAGTGACTTCGCTCATCTTCTCGAATACCTTCTCAACATTGCATTTCCCGTCTCCTGTCTTCTATCGTTTGAATGTCTGGTAAACAAATGGGGTTGCTAATAATTTGTAGCTATAGCATATTGGTGAAACTAATAGTTTTGGATGTTGTAAGATTTGCATTAATTATGATTGATATGATCAACGTACATTGTTTAATTCCAGTAATCTTCCATTGAACGACGGACTTTAAATGTCGTAGATGAGTGTTCTCGGAAAATAGTCTGAAGCTCGGATAACTTATTTAGGTTAAAAAATTAGAAATGTGAACAGTTTTAGCAAACATCTACGAGGTGAACTTTGGCCGGAAATAATAATTACAGATTTATAGTGGATGTACAATCACAGACCCTACAAACTTGTAGAGTTATTTAATCAACAAAGAAAAACTATAGTGTAAATAAAATGTGGAGTCGTTGAAGTAAATAGACTATTAATATTATAAGAAAAAATGTAGCGTGTATAAGTACATTAAAGTGCATAATAAGTCATAATGATACTGTAGTTTGGTTACAGGCTGTGGGTATGTGGGGCAAATGACTTCGGTGGAGCCCCGAGATCATTATAGTTATTGAAGCCTGTATATACAATATCATCATGGTTTATAGCATACATTGTGCCAACGGTTTCTGTTAAAAGATTGCTTTTAAGCAATCTTTTAAATATTTAAAAATATCTAGGCTAAATTTGTAATGTTTATACATATAAACCTTCATGTTACTATTAGCATATATTGTGGCCCCATCGACATGTCCATGGTTTTTTAATCAAGTTGATAGGCTACCTCGCGGCCACATGACAGTTTCACCCACATAAAGGACGTGACCTACTTATTGCATAAACACTTTTCAGCGAAGACAGGAGTCATGTAATTACGGGCAAACTTACGACCAAAAGTGGCCCCTGAAAACGTCATCTATAGGGCTAACATCGTCACACATGACGCGTGCAAATCATTTCAGTCATCGGTACGGTGTGTTTAATTAATTATTTGCGTATAATTAACCTGTGATAAATAACATATAATACTGTGGCGTTGAGCCTTAAATTAAGAAGAGAATACAAATAGGCCTACATAACGAAGACTCCTCTATTATCAACCACTGTTCGGCAATTACAAAGATTCCACGGAATTGATAATTTCCTTTTAATGTTTGTCCGCGATTACAATCGATTGTTGTGATGAACGTACAGCAGGTGGCTGACAGGATCGTCTACACATCCTACACGCTCATTTAATAAACATCTTTTTGTTGCTATTATTTATTTTTAATAGCTCCTGGCAGGTTTAAAAGCTTTATGGGGCTATATCTTCTAGACAGGGGGCGTGTCTGTACAGCTAAAAAGAATCCAAAAATGAAGATGAAAATTCATTCATTCATTCATTCATGTACATTTATTTATCTTTTCTTTTATATGGTACATTTGATAACAATGGTAAAAATAAGAAGGGCAAGATCTCGAAAAGCAAAGGCTTGAGTTGGGTTGCCCACTATACAGGAAACCACAAATGATACAAGACAAGTTATATCAAACTTTTCAATATGTGCTGTGCGCAAACGCACTCGTGAAAATGTGACACGATATTGTATTCTGTTGATAGTCCCCTCCATGAGACAACAAACCGATTGGCTACATCATGGACTTTTCCTCCATAGTAATATGAAGGATTAATGTAACAAATGTTCGTATAGGGCCAAACGGTAATATAAATAATTAACCTAGAATTAATTGCTTATTAATAAGGAAATTAAAAAACCGGGTACCGTACGCTAAGAAGTAAGCCTATAATATGCTTGTAAATGAATCTTCGAGGAGTGTTGTCTTTGGTAACTAAATCGTCTTAATTGGCATAGGAGTCTCGAAAACTCTGTGTATTTGATCAAAACATGCATGTAGAGGTGTTCTTTTACTTAGGATTTATCATCTACAGCACTTATGCTACTTAGCGTCATGGATCTAAACCTATGAAAGTTAATATATTAATTAACAAATTACGAATAGCATGCCATACAGTTGCCGACCTTCCGATATCATATATCATTATGTATGTATTAAAGATGGTAATTCAAACTTTGTATACTAAATCAAATGCCATTAATGGTTATTCAATAATATGAGGACTGGACAAAAAAAACATGGCCTTACATTCGCGCCTTCCGAGGCACTAATTACCATATCATCCTTCAGCATGAGCAATTTTAGAAGCAAACTACCATTGTCAAGCATAATTATACGATCATTGAGTATCATATCATCGTAACTTATATTCAGTCGGCCTTATAACGGGAGAATAGTCTCCCAATTGCGCACGATGAATCTGACTAATAGGCGTGCGAGTTTACATGACGTACGAAAGTCGTGATGATACGACTGTTTATCTGGTCAGTTTTTATATTCTGTATCATGATTTCAAATTCGTCATTAAAAGATGTCGTCATGGTGTAGACATTAATCTGCTGACCGACAGGTGATACTTAACAAATATGCACCTGCATGTGCACTTGCCATTGTAGTCGACATCCACACATCAGACGATAAGTATGTGTCTACACTCATTGAGACTTGTTTCTCAAACGAACCAAGGAGGTCCGAATCACCGACGCCTTCTTTCATCATGTGTTCTAAAATTCACTCCTTCCTGGTTCTGAATCCATAATAATGTATATTTACTTATTTATTTATTTGGAAACTATATGTTTTTGCATCAGTAGCACCCTTCCTAAGAAAGGTACGTCCAAAAAGACAGTAAATCTACGTTCACATTTGGAGAAAAACCGGACCGGAACCGGTCGCCTGAACGGTTGTCTCTTTCCAAGTGTAACCGTAGCTTGCTTTAAGCTTCATCTTTATGGGAAAACACCGGTGTCAGAGAGAATTTGCACTCACTCCATGGAATTTCATTTCCGAATTATTCTAAAATTAATTAGATTACGGAGCCCATTTATGGAATTAAACCTTTGGGAGGACTGGATTTACTATAAACGTCATGTATAAAGGGAATGGCGTGGGGGTAACATCTGTCTTCCTATTGTATGCCTACATTGTTTCTCTGTGTGTTGGATAATAATGCAAAAATAACCTTTCATCAGCGAGTAATAATGATCAATGCAACTGATAATTATGTCTCTCGTTTATCAACTGAAGTATGGTTTTAAATATAGCAATATCAATCACTTTTTTAGTATAATAAATGATGTTAATGAAGTGTATCTTGAAAGGTAGCATCCTTTCTCTCTCAAAGTGTCATCTGTAGAGAGATGAATGTGGAAGCCACGGGCTTGTCAATTGACCTTTCAGGCTTATTGCCATTTACTCAAATCATTCACTTGACATCAGGCAACTTTATTGCCTCATATCTTAAAACACGGAGAATATAAATGTCTATAATTTGATTTAACTAACAATTATTATTGCCAGTAAACTTTATATTTAGGCTTATATTTTATTGACAAGACACAACATTAAACTACGTTGACTTGCGTATCCAAGTGAATGAAGGGTCATTGGAAATGGGTGCAGTTATGAGTCGCCGACCATAGTAGGCCTATATGCCGATGAACTTATGAGATTTAGTAGTTTATCGTTGCTTTTATGATATTTTCATCGTTTAACCATCATAAAACAAACAAACAAACAAAAAACAAATCAAGAACAACTGAGCTTAGCAAAACATAACATTTTTAGTAACAGACCGTTGCCGTTTAGCTTAATATCTAAATTATCTGATGATACATCTTATATATTTTGGATTGCATTATATGTAAGATCAAAAACAATGTTTTATGATCATATTTTTCAAATATATAATTTATTTTGTGGGAAGGAAAATGTGAAACAACAAAATGGGAATGCAGTTGGGAATCCATAAAATCAAAATTTTATTACTATGGTTCATATAGAGATTTTTTCCTGGACTTCCCCCCACCCCCCCAGATCAATTCCTCACTGAAGCTGTTGTTCCAGCCAAAACAACGTCGAGTGGTTCGCTCGGTATTTTACACAATAACTAAAATAGGCCTAGGCAATATGTGTTTTTAGTAAAACTCCAAAACTTTGTTTATACACATTTTAGTGTGAGTTAACTTATTAACAACTATTATATTAAATGTTCCTAAATATGCTATATCCTCATTATTAATATTAATTGTATTCCGAGAATGAAATAAATAGTGATAGGCCTATGCCGAAACAATAACAATCCAATTACTCGGTCCATGAAGGTGTTATAATAAATATGTTCAGCTCTACCATTGCCGTCGTGTCATGCGCATAGAGGTGTGTCAAAATTCTTAGTGTCTCTAGCCTAATTGTAAATAAATATAGAATCATATGTATGTGTACGGATAATTCTATGAATTATTCGTACATTACCTAATGTTAAAAAGCTAATTGCAGTGTTTAAGCAAGTTTTAGAAACCACTTTAAATGGTCAGTGACATAGAATAGTAGTTTTTGCATTTTGTTATTGTATATTTGTACTCAAGATGCAAGATTCTGTCGACGTCATAGCTGTTTACAAATCGGTTTACTACGCCTACTTTTAAATGTTAATATATCAAACTTTTTCATCATGTTTAACAAACTGGCAACATATATTTATTATAGTAAGAGAGTAATGTAGGCCTATCTGTGTTTTTGGATAGAAATTTAACCTAAACTTTGCCAAAGTGTTTCAGTAGATATCAATTTTTGGTAGAGCTTAAACTAATGAGCACTCAAAGGGGGTTTGAAATGTCCGTATACACGTTTCTGAAATAACTGGGTTCGAAAATCCTGTAACACATGAATATAGGATTTGCCCAATCACCAACCTCTTCCTTTTTGTTCTTGTAAAGCCCAAACAGATACTGCACTCACTCCACCTTATACAAAAATGAACTAACCACCAATCAAGTTTTGTAATTATACAAAAACAAAAATATAAAAGCACTAAACAAAAAATTACAAACAAAATACAATAAAGTACAACTAATATAATGAAATATAGTACTTAATTAGAGCAGATTTAAAAGATGAGATTGATGAAGAATTTTGAATTACAGGTGGTACTTGTTACCATTGACTGACCGCTGAACAGGTTGTCAATTTGCTTCAAAACACACGCTTGGTTGGAGTAAGTGTACATTAAAGTTGTTAATTATTAGGAAGGTCGAAAGTATTGTTAAATCAGATCAGGGATACTTAACCGAAAATGCGTGTTCAATCATGACCATTCTTACCCGATCAGCCGAGTGCTCTCGAGCACACCCGAGGACTGTATGATTACCAAAAAGTAATTAAACTATAATTACATATTTTATTTCCGTCTTAGAAAATTAATTGTTATCAAGATTGCTGTCATGATCCTTAAAAATGAGACTAAAAGTGTAGTGATGTAGGAAACAAGACAACGCCTAAGGACAATGATGATCTTAACGAATTTGAAAATCTAAATCGTCATTTCGTACGGGAAGCCATATGACCGCCTATAATGCGATATACCGAATGGATACGCGTGATTCAATGCGTAATGCGATCATTGTATTGTTGTTGCACAGGATGATATGTAGGCCTATATATATTCGACAGTATAATTATCTCAACCGGGTATAAATATATATATTATATAGGAAATGTAATAAGTGAAAAGATAGGCTCTAAATCGTAATGCTTTATCCATATATGCACCGTAGAATGTAAACGGTAAAAAGGAGGAGTCCGCTAATGTGAAAACATGCCCCAACTGGGACTCGAGTCCGAGAACTTCTGCTGTCTATGCAGACGCATTAACCAACTAGGCCATTGCGCCCTCGTTGGAAGTTTGAATCCGACTGGCTGATATTGATTTCACACTCTGGTCTATATATACTGTCTCTTAT
>NW_022730633.1:456807-464541 GCF_011630105.1 Anneissia japonica | reverse complement strand
TATATACACTATAACTCGGAGTAGGCTTTTTATAAGGCCTTACATACTGTAACCACCTGGATTATGGGATTTTGCTGTATGGCAATGTTCGCTAATGTAATTATCTCAATTAACCAAGTAGAATGATTGACGCAATGAATACGTTTAAATTAATGAAGAAAACACATTTCTGAGTATAATAATAGTATAAGATCTATAGGGTGATTAATAACGGTCAATTGTAATATAGGTCTATATCATTTGTATATAGCCCCGAGTTTTGTATCATCTATATATAGGCCTAACGACGGAACATTGTCCTAAAAGTAACAATTATTCCCAGTGTTCTCTCAATCAAATGGTTTCGGTAATTTTTTGAGACACATAGCGCCAATCGAGGAAGGAGCACCTATGCGGGAACAGGGAGATGTTCTAAGCCCCTAGATAGTGGCATTAATTCTTTTTTAAAGTATCGATTATGAACATTTTGAAGGCTTGTGTTTCAAATAGATTACCGGTCATTAAACTATAGTTATAAAATGAGCAAACACATTAAACACAGTATTTGAAATATCAATATCAAAATTAAAGGTAATACTGTATATTAACCCTTCAGACAACTGGCTGATTACTTGTATACTTTTATATATTGGTATCTGTATTAAAATAAATTAAACGTCTGTACGTAACTCAACAAATTGCAGTAAAACAACTAAATTGAATGTTGTGTAGTTAATTAGTAAATTTGGTAAAAAAAATAAAAAAAATGTATTTAGTAAAAAAGGTAAAATTTTAGATATAAAAACACATGTATATTGTTTAAATTCATTTTATATGTGTCTATTATGGTAAACTTATATTTCACCAAGCATGTGACTAAGGTGCATCGTATACGTAAATGGTTAATCAAGGGCGGGTCAAATTAGTACCTTATCTTTTTAATATGCCAACCGGCCTAAAGCTACAGTTTGTTTGACTACTCACTGGCCACGACATTCATATAATTTTTGTAAAGCACCGTTTTCAACCAGCATGAGCAATGTGAATCAAAACATAGAATGTTTGTTTCATTCACGAATAAATTTCGTATTTCATCACATACCGTATTTAACGTTCTTTCTTACATCGACCACAAAGTTTGAAAATCATGCATGCAGTAAAAAAAAGTTTGATTAGGTTTGACTCTGAGACTTAAAACTAGGCTCTGTATTCAGCCAGTTGGTTATGCCTTCATTTACGGAACATTTTCAGATGAATACTGGCATTAGTGTTGATTCATTGATTCAGTGACTGAAATACTAATTAACTAAGTTTAAAAATATGACTTAAAGAATGACAAAAGCTTTTAATAAATGTCAAACAACTGGAGCCGTAAATTGTTTACAATAATATAAGGGATTTTCTAAATGCATATAGTACGTGGCTCGTCACGAGTTAGGTATAGAATTACTTTTATCTCTAACTGTTACGATTACGGTTAAATATCGACTTCAAAAAGATTGTAATTAATAATTTGAAATAAAATAATATCATGTTCTGTTAAAGTAGCTGACAGGTACCCATTTATAGGCATCGGCGTATCTATGAGAGGGCGGGGCGCACCTTCTAAAAATACTCGTGCTTCCACACCCCACCTCTCCATCACCCCCCGCTCATTTCAAGACGCCCATATACGCCACTGTTTACAGGACTTCTCCTGGGTGCTTGAGAGAGAAACGACGTGCCTTGACCCAAGGCCACAGGTATTTTGTAAAATTTCAACTACTATCCAGCAAAGACACCGTTCAATTAAACAGCGTGTGCTTAAAGAAGCAAAAGCATTTTTTTACTATCAAATTCACACGCATCCGCTTTAAAATTACCAACGCTTACTTTGTGTTTTCATACTGTCTTAGAATGATGAGTTCAGCTTTACTTAACTACCCCCATTGAGGATTCACAATAAATGCGCCTTTATTGCTACTAACGTCAATGGTCTCTCATTCAGCATACATTAAGTACAATGTCCATCTCCTTATATTTTAAAATTAACACAGTAACAATTTGATAGGCTATATACAGTATTATAAAAACTTGAAGTAAGTGTTGATATTTTAAAATGCTATTGGTGGACAACACGCAACAAACGGGCTTTTATATTACTACTACTAACACCAAACAATCCCTCATTTTAGCAGTAAATTAATTGGACCACACTTTTCATCTTAACGTAATAATCATACATTTATACACACTTCTTAACATGGTGTAGTTGGTTTAACTCATTTAACACTGTGAGGAAAGCCAGTGAGGTATTAGTCTAATACTGTACCTTATCTATGGGCGGCAATATCAAACGTGTTTAATGTAAAATTTGAGTAATAGGGCCTAGGTCTATTCATAAATTTTGCTGTTTTCTAATATATATATATATATATATTTAAATTGACAGTATAAGACTTAAAAAACACATCTAAACCTGTCTCTTATACACATCTAGATGTGTATAAGAGACAGACATGGTGTAGTTGGTTTAACTCATTTAACACAATGAGGAAAGCCAGTGAGGTATTAGTCTAATACTGTACCTTATCTATGGGCGGCAATATCAAACGTGTTTAATGTAAAATTTGAGTAATAGGGCCTAGGTCTATTCATAAATTTTGCTGTTTTCTAATATATATATATATATATATTTAAATTGACAGTATAAGACTAAAACTCAATTAACTCCTACGCCCAGTTGATTAAGCGTCTGCACCATAGACAGCAGAAGGTCCCGGATTCGAATCCCTGTTGGAGCAGTATTTCCCCACTAGCAGATTCATCTTCTTTACCGTTTACAACAATATACAGTGTATAGGACCTTGTTAAAAAAGTTTCATTGAGATGAGGCAAATGTATATTTCCTACAAACTGCCCATGAAGATGTGGTTGTTTTGTGGCCAGCAGATACAGGGAGACGACAATGACTGAGAACACTTTAAAAATTGAGATATTTATCTGACAAGGCAGCAGTGATTATTTCATATTACACGCTGCAATACACGTCTTTTACTTAAGAATCGCTAAATCAGGATCTATTAAGTAAGTGGTTAAAATTAGAGGTCTATCTTTATTTGATGATTAAATAATAATAATAATAATAATAATAATAATATTAATAATAGTAATAATAATAATAATAATAACAATAATAATAATAATAATATTAATAATAGTAATGATAATAATAATAACAATAATAATAATAATAATAATAATAATAATAATAATAATAATAATAATAATAATAATGATAATAATAATTTCTATGTGCCCATATCTCATTTTACTGTAATATTAGGTGTCCTGTTTTCTACGCTACCCTGTCGCATTACGTTTATCCCCGTATACCAATTATATATTATTCTCACATCGACATGGTTTTTTTTCTTCTCAACATTAATGTTTTCTTTATATCTTCAAATCATGGTGTATGAGAGTCTCCGATGCATGGAGGGTTAATTGTCAAATATCTGTGTTACTGGATCATATTACATCAACCAATCTCTATATAAAGATTAAATGTTTGGTTTCACAGAGAGGATGTTTAGTTAGTTGATTGAATCGTCTGTTCAAAACCAGATTTGATTTGCGTAAGCAGGCTCGAAACGCCTTTATCTCAGCACTGATGTGCCTTAATCGCCGGTAATATGTCATGATCATGGGCTATGCCGTCCGTCATCCTGTAATCCCACGACGCATAGGGAGGGGTGAATGAATTCATAAGTTTGTTTATTAGTCTATAAATACAATGAAACGTCATTTATTGGAGTATTTCGATACTGAACGTGACGAATAACACTATTTGACTCCGACAACACTGCGGTAAAAGCTACTCGAAGACATTGCGATTAAGGACTTATTCAGAACTCACGTCTCCGTTGAAAAAGGGAAGATTGAAATACAGATTTGAGTCTTTCTTCGTGGTACTGGTAGGTTTATCAATCCTTTTTATGTGATGTCCAGGAACGTATATAGGCCTATTTCATTTAGGATGATGTTTATATACATATTATGTTAGTTAAGATAATGTCTCTTTTGGATTTTTTTTTGTGTATTTCAATCTTCCCAAGAGGTATTTTTTCTCGTTTTAAAGATGTGTAATTTAAATAGCATATAATGTATAATAAACGAATTTATAGATTAGTATTAGAATTTGTATCGTAATTAAGACAACGCTCCTGGAAACCTAAAAATTTTATCCTTAAATAATAATGTACTTTATAAGGCGCAAGTAAGAGCTACTCGCGGCACCGTTTCCACCTGCAGAGCAGAACATGCAGCCTTTTCTGCATTTTCTATTATTATTATTATTATTATTTTTTTTCATTAATTTTCTAATTTTTAAAATAATATATCTATTATCAACTAACTAGTGAGGAAAAACAGGCAAAAACATGTGTAGAAACTCCCGGGGAGTCATTCATTAATTAACATGGCTAGCGTTAAGTGCCAACAATTTTCTCGAAAAGATACATACAGTAGTACCAGAATACAAGGAAGTGTTTCCTGCGAATTATCGTATGTAATGAAAAATCGTAGATGTGATCCGACCGGCTCTGTCCCCTTTACCCAACGAGGATTTTAGTATACTCTATCCATTTTTGCACGCCTCCCCACCTCATCCCTTCTATTGACAATCCTGGATACGGCCTTGGATTTTTTTAAAAACTAGTACAGACATTTCAAAATGTATTTGCACGATTCAGTGTTTATTCGTATACTCGTTTGTTTGTTTACCAACGGAAATGACTTATCCATCTTCAGGCGTTGATAATTCTTGCTAATAACATCAAGAGTGGCAATAGGCTTAACAGCTAGATAAACATATTTTTCGAGAGATAATAATGTGAATGTAATATACATATCTCGTAAATTCTTATTGTACTGAATTTACAGTAATTTTATGGCCCAAGAACAGTAGAAAATTAAGCATATGTTAAACTATACTGTCTGCGTTGATCTGTACAGTAAATATAGAATTCGATATTGCTTACTTTGGATAAAGTATGATATTATTATATTTCAAGAATAAGAGAAAATATAGGCCTAATACCATTTCATTCGTATTCGTAGAAAAAAAAGTTTGTAGATAAAACTCATTTTTATTTTATGGGTGCCAAAATTACTTGAAGTTGATAACTTATATAATCGTTTAAACTGTGCAGTTCGATGTTTAAAATGATGCTTAAATTTTTTAAAATATAATGATAGGCCTATGCTCTCTCGTGCGGCGGTCCGTAGGGCCCCAACACCTAGGGACCCGGGCCCCTACTCATAGGGTCCCCGATCTAGCACCTGACCCAAAAGAGCTTTATTGATACATAACAGAATGACGTGTCTCTACTGTAGGACATATATCATATTATAACCAGTGACGGATTAAGGGGCCCTTTGATCTGTCAAATTTGTGAAAACAATAGGGACAAAAAGAGAATGGTATTCAAATTTTAAGTCACTGATATCAATTTTTCGTCGTTAAAACATTTATAATAGGCATATATAAAATGGCAAACATGTTTAAAAAACACATCTAAACCCCACGATGGAATTGGCGACCGGGACTGGAAAAGGGCCCCAGTCTCAGAAAAACACACGGCCCCGGCCCTTAAGCTACCAAAGACGATACATTATTTCTGAATAGCTTTACTACATTTCTGTACTTTTAAAGCGTGGATTGTATTGTCACTTGTTGATCTGCATTGTTTCAAGAGATCGACTAGACGACGAATTTGCATATGTTGGAGCTAAATCCCTTGATAAAATTGTTTGGCATTTGTCAACAAGTAAGTTACGAGAAAAAATTGTTTAGAGCTACATTAGATTATACAGTATGACTATTGATAATCGTTGAATTTTCGTAGAATCACTGAGCTAAAAATCGTTAAAAACATGAATTTTTAACAACGAAGACGTTAGGAAATTTCTTCATGGTGACTGACTTCTTTCGGGCAAGCCTATGTAACCGTATCTGTATGACACTTTCGGCACCCTATTCCGTATCCAAGCTTCTCCTAAGGCGGACGCAGGTGCGGGTCCTCTCCTGTTCACCATTGACGCCACAACTTAGTAGCCATAAAAAGAAACCCAGAAAAAACATCAATACATATTACCGTTGTAAATACAATATGTAAATTTTAAGCACGGATGACTATCGGTGTCGATATCTAATGGAATTTTTAATTGCGGAGACTTGTTACCAAGGTGTTTCAGTGACGCGCAAATTCCGATTACAATTATCAAACGGTGTTAAAAAAAGGGGTGGACCAATCGTCTCGGGCGATAGGTAGACGGAGAAGGCCTAGTTTTTGTGATGCGTGACAAACCGCCAGGCAAGATCAATGCCTATAAGATTCAAGGCGACCTTGTTTTCCGTTGATTCATATAGCTTCCCATTTTTAATTTACGTTTAGAAATCACCACTCCAATCCTGAACAATCCACATAAACCAATTGAATTCTAGATCATCGCGTATGCTCATTGTCTTGCAGAGAGGTATAATATACGCTTCAATTAACAAGCTATATTACTAATTTCCAAGTATCCTGTTAACACCTGGAATTATCAAATAAGAGAACTGCGAAGGAAAAAGGATGGTTGTAAAACCAAACTTAGGTTTTCCTTTATTACAACTTCCCACATATTACGTAGGTCGAAGTTCATATGATTGATTGTCGCGTAACATCAAATAGTGAGGTGGAAAGTGAGTGGCGATCATTCTTGTTAGTAACTGCTACCGAAAAACAAGTTCCGGAATAGAGTTCTGTTCTCTAGACACGATTGGAATATTCGTAAGTACATCTCTAGGCCTAATAGGCCTACTAGTCGGTTCTTTTGATACGATTTGAAAAGTTGCACATACGTTGTAAGTTGGTCACATGAGGCTCTATAATGGAATCTTCTTGAGGGGAATCTTTCCGATCAACTGTTGAACATACCCCTCCTCTTCACGTTACGTCTGTTTATATCAGGCCATATATCTGATTTACCTTCCTATTCTCATTTGCTGCTCCTTGATATTATATTTGCTTGTCTTGCCAAATATCCATTCTATCTTGATGTAGCTACGTGATATTATATATAAGCCTATATAATAACATTATTTAATCAATCGGTATGTAACGTGTTTAAAAATGTCAGTTTTATTATATTTATTCATTACTACCGTATACAACAATTTCTGAAATTAGATCTAAAATTAGTGAAATTATTATCGTTTGTTTTCATCCTAATTGTATCATTCATATGTTCCTGTGTGTTGAGCATGTGTACGGTGGCCCAAAGATATTTAACTTAAATTGGATTGATCTATCGATTGATTTACTGATTGATGATTGATTAGCTGCTTAATTGATTGGTCAGTTAATTGATTTATTGATTGACATATTGACTTACTGATTGTTGATAAACCGATTGACTGATTGATTCTCCTTAAGTGATTTAGTTGTTTGTTGGATGATTGATTGCTTGATCGATTGATCAATTAGTTGCTGTTGCTAATTAATTTAAGCATGGAGGAATTAGTTTACTTCCTCCATGATTTAAGATTTAGGCTACTATATTATTGGCAAAAGTAATTGTTTTCAATTGCTTACGTTGTATCTTCGTAGGCCTATATCTAAAAGTAAGTGAATAACATTCAATCGGATATTATAACATTTTTTCTCTTTCGTGTGAGCAACCCACCTTTATTCTCTTTTTTTCCAGTATACATTTCATACAACACTTGTT
>NW_022730633.1:453259-456558 GCF_011630105.1 Anneissia japonica | reverse complement strand
TATTATTATTATTATTATTATTATTATTATTATTATTATTATTATTATTATATATATATAATAATAATAATAATAATAATAATTTAGTTTTTCTTTTTTTACTCTCTCTCTCATTTGTGGGAGCAACCCCCCTTTATTATCTTTTTCCAGTATACATTTCATACAACACATGTTCTTGTTGTAGGCTATATACAGTATTTACATTGATTCATACATAAACACTCATATATACATATACATATATAATTATGTACATGCACATTATATAGACATTTACATATTTAGTAAGTAATTGGTTTACAGAACATTATGTTTACAGTTTATTCAGCATATACTAAACCTGTTTTATAATTTTCAATATAGACTTGTTTCCATTTATATAAAACAATTTGTTTAAATATGTACATTTTATAACGAGAACATTATATACTTTACCAATTAGCATGTAAATATAATAACGTTATTGTTTGCAAAGACCAATAAATTGATCGGTAATCTTGCTGTACAGAGAATTCATTCTCTATTTTTTTTAAAGCAATTTAATGTTCATAGAATATTTTGATGTTTTTCACATTTCTCTGAAGCAGTATAGTATATCTTTCAAGTTATGCCGAATATTGGTTTGTGATTTATTCAAATAATTAGGAACATATCACAGAAAAGAAATTTTATTTTAATTACGTTTGGGTTCAAATTTATTGTATATACTTTAGAATGAAAAAAGGTGATTTTTATATTTAAAATACCCTTGAAACGATCATTTTACGTAATTGTACATATAAATAAACCTTGCCAAATTTTCAATAAAAATTAATAAATGACCAATCAGAATAATGTTATTCATTTGTAGAATACGCGCATGTTCCACAACCCATGTTTATCTACAAATGGTGTCGCTTTGTGGTACTTTAGAAACAATAACCAGAGGGTGGGGGCTGGGACGGTCCATTTTTGTCAGGCCACGATAGCTGTTCTCGTGTTTCCAGTGAGAAAAATAAATGAAATAAAATAAAAAATAATCCATAAACGTACATTGTCCATGATTTCCTTTACGAATGATTATCAAATTAGGCCTAGTATATACTGTATACCGTACCGAAGCATAGCTCGATAACAGGATACCAGAATTAGATGAAGTTTTAACACATAGTATAGCATGATATTTTGCCATCCTCGCACAATACTAGAAATACGGTGAGAATTACAATGAGTGCAAGATTTCCACACCAAATAAAAATCACGCATTTTAATTTTTCTGCCCTTGGTGAAACTCTTTAACCCATGTTTTTTTTTTATAGCCTCATTGATATTCAATTTAGCTATCATATTATTTTACCAATATAATTGCGTTTTATTGTAAATTATCACTTAAATTTGGTTCATTATTGCAGTTAGTAGCTGAATACTATTACCAATCAACAACTGACAGTTAAAAAATACTTGATTAATTTTTAAAACTTCATAAGCACACGGCTAAACTAGCATTACGCATATGCATTTTAAAGTACGAGTTGGCTTATATCGGGATAGCAGACTATACGATCAAGTTTCATAAACATATATTTTTTTTAATATTCTGAACAGATAAGAAGAAATATGGTACATGTGCCTGTATCTCTGGCTGGTATGAAGCGGATATTTGTACTTGGTGTCGTCCTAAGTATTCTGTCAAACGTGTTACCAAGTAATGCAACTGGTCGTTTAGGAGATATGACTGGACAAGAGGAAAACAGCAGACGATTGGCAGATGTAACAGGAGACGATATGGATCCAGTATACACTCTACTGCAGAAGCTTTTAAATGCCAAAAGAAAACATGCGGCTATAAAACGAGGGTGTCCGGATCCAAGCAAGTGTGTTGGATGGAAGCGAAGCATGTCTACTTACCCGGGAAAATATTATGCGTCTGGGTTGAGGATAGATGCAGAGAGTTCATACTATAACCAGAATATGGATCAACAACACCCATGGTATTAAGAAAAAAATATATACAAAAGGACTTGATTACTTTACTAACAATTACGAATTTAATTTGAACTTTTTCATTCAGTAGCAAGAAATTATAAATATCATACGGAGGAATGCTGCCTTAATGATAAAGCAAACCATTTTAGTACATCAAAAGATATAAGAAACTTAAATATTTATATGTCATTTAAATAATATATTAAACGAAAATCCAATTTAGATTTATAGTTATACATAAAAAATATATATATACGATAATTCGACGCCGGGTGGTTAATAAACGTACTACTTAAAATTACCATAACAAAAAATTAATAAATTTTTGGTTTAACACCTACAACGAAGAGCAGAACAAATTGAAAAATATCATATAGGCCTATAGGTCAAGTACATGGAATTGAAAACAAGTTTTGTAGACACAGAGGGCGGTATTCATCATAATTTTGAATGTATAACAAATTAATTTCGACGTTCAAAAACATGCAATCTTTATTTTAAAAGCAAACTGGTTTAACGTAACGTAATGCCACACCGATAAACTTTCCTTATATATTTTCATGTAATTGTAAATAATAAAAAAAATATGTAATTGGTAATTTTTTACCAGTTTTTCGTTGACAGCAATGTTATTGTCGAATGTATTATTTGTATTTTTAAGAATTTTTTTATTTTCGAATATTATTAAATGAAGTTTGAGTTTCTAAAATAATGTTTAATTATTAAATTATTTGTACTGCAATTATTAATATAGATTAAATGAGCTATGATTAAAATGTTCACCTCCTAAATTAACAATAATTGTTTTACCTTTGCACCCGTTGTAGACAAGGAGGTTGTTCAGTCCTGAGGGTCATCCCTTGGTGAAGGTTTAGTCATGTAACGTATTGATCATAAATGAAAAGGTTCATACAAACATAGGATGCGCACTGTTTCAGGATATCAAAATAATGCTTCAATCAAGACATTTTTAAGGCGTCATTTTCCCCATGCATTATTCCGGCCAATGACAGAACTTAAATACACAAAAGTAGGTAGTTGACATCTTACTTTGATTCTTTGATTAGAATGTTCTACTATAAACACTTTCAATCAAGCCAACTATACAATGACGAGGAATAATTTTATTCCTCTTCTATATATATTTTACATTAAGAAATAAATTATTGCGGCATAAACTGCATTATAATTACTACATGTACAGTATGCACATCAGTTTGTTTATACATATTTATATTAGACATATACATATAAATACACTAATATTTATTGATGACTAATACAGAAACACTTACTATATATAATTACAGCATTACCCAAAGACGGTTTTGATA
>NW_022730633.1:415610-453064 GCF_011630105.1 Anneissia japonica | reverse complement strand
GACAGTATATATATATATATATATATATATACATATATATTTGTCGGGGAGAAAAAAATGTATAGGCCTATATATTTTCCTTAGTAGACTCCAAAATCGATTAAATAAGACCTTGAAATCCCCCTAAATTGTCATATGTTTCGGGAGCTTCGCCTCTTCGAACACTTTTGTGTGTGTGTGTGTGTGTGTTTTGTTTTTTTTGAGAGGGAGGGAAAGAGAGTGTTTATCCAGTCCGGCCCGACCGAGTTAGATTTTCTCGCAATTCATATTGGTGGATCTGGGGGATCAGGGGTCCTGACCCCCCTCCCTTGAGGCAAAAAATAAAAGAAAAATAAAAATAATTCTAGACCCACCTTTTCAGGACCCGTGAGCTGAATTTTTTTTTTGTTAATAAGAAAATTTAATTAAATTTTTAATTAATGTGTTTTTTATATGCCCCTTTTATATCTTCCGTTTTTATCATTTTAATTTGGCCTTATGTCTGATGCTGTGCTTTTTATCCATTGTTTCTTTTTTATGTTTGTGTTGTGTATTTCTTGAATCTTGTTCTGTTTTTAAATTTTTTAACAATTATTGTAATACATTCATATACCGGTACAGTCTTTTGGCTGTTTGTTTGTAATTTTTAATTTATATTTTTATCTGAATAAAGAATAAAGATCTTGAATACAAAATAATTAGAAGTCGGGAAGCTCATTTCCCGCCATTTAGAAATCAACATTTTTCCGGGGAGAATCCGAACCCGCCTTTCTCTTTGTGGTTCATTGATTGATGCAATCGTTTTATATACACACATAAAATAAGAATGAGAAATATTTACCTGACCGTTTTCAAGAGGGGAAAACCTTGAATTTTAAAGAACTTAAAAGTCATTCATTAAAAGACACCTCAGAATGCGGGAATCAAAATTTTCCCCCGGACCCCCCTTTCTCTTTGTGATTTATTGATTCATGTAATAAGAATACGTATGCCTATGCAATTACTCAATTTTTTTTAATGATACACACATAAGGCCTATATACTGTAATAAGAATGAGAAAAATTTACCAGACCGTTTTCAAGAGGAGAAAACCTTGAATTTTGAACAACTTTAAAGTCATTAAAAGACACTTCAGAAGTCGGGAAGCTCATTTCCCACTATTTAGAAACCAACATTTTCTCGGGGAGAATCCGAACCTCCTTTCTTTTTGGGATTTACGGATTCATGGAATCGTCTTCAAGAGGGGAAAACCTTGAATTTTAAAGGACTTTGAAGTCCTCAAGTCATTAAAAGGCATCTACCTTAAAGTCGGGAAATCTCAATTTCCGCCATCTAGGAATCACAATTTTCCCGGGCTCCCTTCTTTTATGGGGTTCTTGGGAAAAAATTTGGCCCTCATCCCCTAAATTTGGACCCATTCATATTCCCATTCATCTTACTAGTGGGTCCCCCACTTTGAAAAACGTTCCGCCGGTGTAGAACTATTATGACCTCGGAATTCAGCCCTTGCATGGGTCTTGTGTTTGAATCAATTCGAAAATAAACCAAGTGATTAATAGTAGATTCTGATACTTTGAATACTTTTATATTACTGTCAGTCTGAAAATACAAAATACTAATAGTTATTCAATTAAAGTACGATATTAATAAAACTCCACTGTGTAAGCTAAGACTAAGCTCTATGCTGATACGAATAAAAATTTAGATACGACTACATCATTTATATGAAGACAAAACTTTAGTACAGGCCTATCATGTGAATAGTGATCGCAGAAAACTGTTTGAGAGAATGAGACAATTTCAACTTAGTGTCTGTCATTTTATAGGCAAAAAGATATCAATGTTGTTGCCTCACACGCACATCATATGTTTCTCAGCATTTATTTTGCAACAAGAAAACAAGGCAATTTCACAATTTTATTCACTTACAACGCATCAATTATCTCACAAACTCGTTCCATACATGCGTTTTTAAAAATTATTATTATATAAAATTTAAATTATAAAACCTGCCGACTCTGATTTTGCCGATAGGTTGGGCTTGAGCAATACGATTTGTTTTTATGCCTATGATATTGCATGACGGATGATCAATTATGACAGATGAATACTGTACTTCGCGTTGTGGCGCCAGTGGACTACTGCAATGGCCTCGAGCGAAGTATACGCCTATATTCGCTTACACAGTGGTGTTTTTTAATCAACTTTAAACTTCTATTAATGTTAACATTCTGAATCTACTGAGTCAAACAATCACTTGTTTTATTTTTGTATTGATTCAAATACAAGGCCCGTGAAAGGGTTGAATTCGCAGTGGGACATAACATAGGTCTCATCGCAATGTACATACAGAGCAGCCTATTGTTACCAGGCATAAATCTTATATAGACTTGGAAATAGCGCATGCGCAAATAATGTTCTTTAAGGGTGATGATGAATAATTCATGTGATTTTGCTTCACCATCCTACGAAATTTGCGGCCGGCCGGAAAGATTTCTTTTACTGTACTTGGCTTCTACATGAAACTCCGCTCGGCCCGTCTCGGATTGACTTGACTTGAAGATCAACTAGGGGGCGTCAACAAATAATTTGATAAATCTGTAGCTTTAAATTCGCATCGGACGATTAACGTGGCCAACACAAACCTAAAAGCCTACCGTAAATCCTCGAATAAGCGCCGCTCTCTAATAAGTACCGCATCAAACGTGATTTTTTCTCTTTATCTAGGCCCTTTATTACCTCACTTATCCATAGAAGGAAATAGTAATACTACAATAACATAAATGAGACAGATTTGATGACGTACGTACATCCCATGTAGGTAGTCGGTAAAATTTCATAGACCTAAACCATGCCTAAATGGTAAACATGAATGAACATGAATGAACAATTAATCTACTCGAGAGTCGATCGCGCGATGTTGAGTGCCTGCTCTTGTTTCTAACAAGTTTGACGAGTGATGCTAATTAAATTATGCCAAAGGCTGATGGGAACTTATGGTAGATTATGCCAAATGTACATTTTAGTGGTTATTTGAATACAATATCATTGCCAATTCTGTCATGTGATGGCGCCAGGATTTACCCGATAGGAGGTCCGATTTTCCCGCCCGCCGGTGTGGGTGGGGGGAGGGGGGTACAGGTGTGAAGAGGGCGTAGGAGGTTTGGAGAGGGGGAACAAGTAATAATGGCTTTAAACGATTTTAAGAGTCCCACACTCTATGAAATTATCCAGGTAGTATGGGTTTCTTTTTGAAATAGTGCTTGCATTCGTTGAATGTTGCTCTTTTGGAGTTCAATATAAAAACACACACGGAATGAGGAAATACACCACTTTGCTTATCACTGTGCCTTTAGGCTTTGGAAGCATAATTATAATATAGATTATTATTATTATTATTATTATTATTATTATTATTATTATTGGTGCAGCGCTTATTCGAGAGCGGCGCTAAATTCGAGCATTTACGGTACTCCATTTTTTCCCACTTTACCGTTTGAGATATATTTCACTTTAAGAGTTTCAACTTAGCTGTATTCAAACTTTATTGTTATGTTGAGGGCGCCATTGAAACGATGCTTAGCGTATTATGAGGTAAAGACTAAATCAGGAGTTCTCAACTATATCGCAAAAGGGGTCAAAATTGTTCATTGAATAAAATTGAAGGCCACATGTACTATTTCCTATTAGACATTTTTTGAAAATAATAAACTGTTAGACGCTCATACGGGACATCTTGACATAAGAAAGTTACCCTTGTGTTTGATAATGCAGAAGTCAAATTGTTATATGTCACAAAATGGGTCATCGGTAATACAGTACAATATTCATTTGCTGTTTGCTGGGAAGTTCTTCCGATTTGATTGTTTAAATCGCTACAATTTTTGGGGCAATATATAGGCCTAGTCGGCAAATCAGAATGCAAAATTATTAAATCTAGGCCCGAACCTAACGAAAAATATTATTTCGGCTTGTTGAGAACCCCTGGACTAAATTCACCAGTCACCAGTAATATCATTTAAATATTCATCAGAATAATTATTTTGGCCAGCAAACTTGCACGCCCGAGTCATCAGTGGAGCGACAGGTTTTTCTGCGGTCGGCGGCATAGCACCAGACCTGGCGTAATTATGCTATCTGGCATAATTTAAATTCCTTTAGCATCTAGCATTATGTGCTGGCATACTTTTTGGCAAATTTAGCATCATTTTGTCCTAAGAAGAAAATATCTCAAACTGGTCTCACAAAGAAAGAAAATCAAAATCAAAATTGGATACCAGATTAATTAAAATTATTTCGTCTAAAAATCCTCGCTCTTGCGTATAGGCCTATCTATTATTCGTTCTACCCCATCACATTAACCAAAGGCAGGAATTTGAAATTGGTCCCTTAATAGGGGTTATAGAGATTTTAGCATGTAGTCATACAATGAGGACATATTCTTTGCTTTTAGTTGATCTATAAATTAAACTAAATTTTCTCAATAATTTGCAATGCAAATACAATACATTTATGATGAAGTAAACCTAATGAATGTCATTTAAACAATAAAAGTTGTATATTGTTGTTGAGGGTTAAAGTATATATTTCAGTGGCGGATTCAAGGTAGGGGTTGGGGGAAGAAGCCCAGGGCCACCTCTCCCAGATTTTTCAAAATTATTTTTTTTTAAATGGTTAAAAAGAAAATTATATTTAAATTTAAGTCTGAGAGTGGCATTTCTGGCCATCTGGTGCTATAATCATAAATGGTCTTATCTCAGCCCCAACCATGGAGAGTCTAGATACTCCATCTGTGAAAGTCCCTCCCTAGGAACAGTCTATGAATAATTCCTGGATCCGCCAATGAATTTGAATCTTATATGAAATTACACAAGAAAAATAAATCCCATGTTTAAAAATGAAATATTATATGATAGTACGCAGAAAATAAAAAAAGGTAACACACAAAGTTAGACTATACCGATACTCCTTCTAAGGATCAAGAAAAATTGTTTATTTATATTGTTATTTTAAGTAAAATACTGATGACGAACTGCAGTGAAGTCCGAGTGGCTACACCTCACCCCCTGGTCAAGGGGAGCTCGCTCCCCGCCTGAAAGAAAAAAAAAATCGTCAGCGATATAAAGAGCTCTTTAAATGGTGTGAGGCTCGGTTAGGTTACTATGGTCTAATGGATATGATAGTCGCATTCACAGCGAGAAGATGCAGGTTCGAATCCGCCACATCATTGACACTTTTTTCATACAATAAAGGATGAGCTATGCTTGATACAATGTTCCTATTCGAGCACTATTATTATTATTATTATTATTATTATTATTATTATTATTATTATTATTATTATTATTATTATTATTATTATTATTATTATTATTATTATCATTATTATTATTATTATTATTATTATTTATCCATATTGTGGTAACAGTGATTTTTAAATTTTTTTTGGATGAATGTCTATTATGTCAGACATTCAGGCTCAAAATTTGAATGCAAATTTCTTTTATCCTTCACTCATTTATAATTTTGTAAAATTTAGGGCAACTCGTGGTTACTATTCCAGCGATAAGTTGATAGACAGAAGATTCTCCACAAAAGTACAATATAAAACAGTGGAGGATCCTAGAATTCTAAATATAGTGTTGTCAGGAAGTTAATCTTACAGATAGTGGATCGATACCACCTCAGCCCCATCATGGTTGGGGCTGAGGCACAGTTTTTGTTATGTCTATGGCACTTCTAGACGGTCGGAAATGGCACCGTCAGACTCAAAATTTGAATGTAATTTTATTTTATCCCCATCTACAGGCCCGTAGCCAGCTTCTTCCAAGGGGGAGTTTTCTGGGCGCGAGGTCCACAGTCGAAGCCCCAGTGGGGTCGGCGAAACCCCCAAAGCAAGGGGATTTTTGTGCTTTATGGGTCTAAATAATGCTATAAAGCAGATATGTTTGAAAATGTCTGTGTCTGGGTGGGTCTGCAGTGCATTAGTTGGGTTGGAGGACTTATTAAGGAAATTTAAAGTGGGGGTTCCGCCAGAAAAGAGGGGGTTTGCTAGAAAAGGGGGGGTTCTCCCGACCCATAAACCCCCGGATACGGGCCTGATCTATTTAAACTTCTGTAAAATTTGGGGTTTCCTCCTTTTTGTTTCAATATCCAGGTAACAAGCAATACAAAACAAAACATGCAAACAAGATACTAATTACCTGCGGATTGTCACTACCAAGTGGCTCTCCTATACAAAACATCTTTACAAAAGCATACAGTAAAGTACAAAAGATTCTAACAGATCAGCAATAAAATATTGGATTCAAAATATAATGACAGTTAAAACAATTTACTGTGAACGAAGTCTATGCCTAGGCCCTATATCAAAGATATTTCATTACTGATAAGGCACCTAATGATTTGCAGTTAGATGTTTATCACACTGTTGTAAGACAAGAACATTTGTAAGACAAGAAAAGTTAAAAGGAACCATGAAAAATTGGTCTACAAATCTAGCAGACGCCAACATTTTCGCGGACCAAAAAATTAAATAAAAATTTTAAAAAAATTAAAAAATTTAGCACTTGAGTGAATAATAATAAAAATCACATTTTTTATGAAAGGATGTAACCATGAGAATTGCACTTTCACCAATTGCATTAACAAATATTGGGTGTATACAGTTTTTAAAGCTAGACTGAGGTGGTCTAGATTGTTATATTATCATGGAGGATTTTTCCTCCATAACTATATCAACGTTGAGGGCAGCATACCAGTAATAATCATATGATTCCGAATGTTAATAGTATCTGAACCACACTCGGACTGTTTAAATCCTGAAGGAGCATGAATGAATAAATTTAATGGTATGAGCTTGGCTTCATCGCACAGTTGGTAGAGCATCCGACGGTAACTGGAGGGTCTGAAGTTCGAATCTCAATGTAGAAAATACATTATTTTTAAAAAGAAATTATTATCATGTGTAACTGTTTCCCACATTACTACCATACGATTCATTCCCCAATGTTTATACTCGCTGGGGTGCAACAAAAAAGATTTGTTTCCGACCATAGGCCTATTGATAATGTATAGTTGTCGTTATTTTAACTGTAATTTCAGTTTATTTAAATCCTTTATGACAAAGAACTGAAACGTTTTTCCATCTGAATTTACAATAACAATTGCATAAAAAAAAACAACTGAAATTTGGAAACTGTATTGAGTATCAAAATTAACTTTAAAAAGTTATGAAATGAGATCCAATTCGTTAACCTCTAAATATACATTTGGATGAATTGTTTCATACTATTGAACAGTCAATTTTTACATTTAATTAATTGATGTAGGCCTAATGATACCATTAGTTTCATTACGGTAGGATAGCAATCATAAAGAGCTCTAAACAACGATAAATCATGAAAAATAACGGTTTCTTTTAATAATCAAGTTTCTAGCTATAATGATAATTTGTCAAATGCTTCACAATTTAACAGATGCAAATACAACTTTATATTTGGAATCGCTCATGAAAAAGTTTGAGCAATTAGATCAGGCTGGAAAATTTCAAACAATTTCACTGATTTATGAGTGCAGACAAGTCGGTGGCTTTCATGTGATGTCTATTGATAGTTATGCAGGTTAATTTATCACCTTGACATTTTGTGCTTAGGCCAAATTTACATGAGAAATACACCGCGTTGATGCAAGGCAAGCTCATGCGCATGAGCTTTCACGTGCCATGCGTTCTGCAACTAGTCTAGTCTCACAAAAAGTGTCATGCTAGAAACAAACTGCTTATGAAGCATAAACTAGTATCTCATCAGATTTTAATAAATGTTACCGGTCTCCCTCTAATTAAAGACCATTATAATTCAAAAGTTCAATTAAAGACCAATTTTCTATGGTTTCCAAATTAACAAAAATGAGGTCACATGAAAACGATCACACGTTAATTACAGATCTAAAGATGAAATGCATTTACAGTATTTATTGTTACTTATGTTATTATTTATTGTTATTTTATTTACGATTAAAGTTCCTCTCAGTTTTCAAAACATGTAGGCCTATTACCGTAATTAATACGGCTGTCCTAATACATAGGGCCTATTCATTTTACTTGCGGTTCGGCAACAGGCTGGCTCACGCACGCGTCCACCACTGCGGAGGAATTAGTGAAAGTAGTAGAAAAATCCGCCGCGGTGGTGGACCTTTCCTATCATTCGATTTTAAGTCGTAAAAATATACACTACATTGCTGGACCTTACCTATCATTCGACTTTATTTCTACCTGCCCTGTTATAGTCTTACTTTTTAAGTCCTTAGAGCGTCGGCTTTTCCAACGACAAAATATTCCAGAATGTGCTTCTGTTGTGTGAGCAATGGGAAACAGACTGTGTAAAAGAAAATTGAAATGGGGCTAAAGGCTATGTGCCTGTACCATACGACATTATTTAGTCTTGTCACAGAATTTTACCACCACCAAAACACACACACACACACACCCGAACGCACACCCACCTACCCACCCACATACACTACACACCTGAACGTTAAAAAATTTCTACACAGCGCCCTCAGTTTTGACCATTGAGTACGTACTTATTTGACGGACTACGACTTATACCAATACGACATTGCTTAATATTTTAACTCGTAATTGATATCATCAACATCATCATGCTCACCGCGTCATAAGCGAGACAAAATAGTTATGTAGGAGGTGATTTGGCGTTAAGTGACAACATTGAAACATCATATTTTATTAATGTACCGTACTCCTTTTACCTGTGTGTTTGTGTTTCGGAGAAATGTAAAGTACGACATCGTACTATTAAACCATTTGGGAAATACTATTTATTATATAAACTTCCTGTCATCACTATATTAGGCTTATTCTTGACCATATTTTTAAATATTCATGTTTCGTTATGCCGTCGACACCATCAGCATCACGCTGGGAATAGATATTAATTTACAACAGAGGATGACTATGAACCAAATGCATCACCAGTTGTGTACACTTTCTCATTGGCTAATAGGCCTACATGGCTAGAAATAGGTCGATAGAGGGATTGGCAGATTGTAACTATGGTTCAAGATTCGATATCTCAATACGTCCTGTTATTGACTAGAATTTTTCCTTACAATTCTTCCGCTTATGCTTCTACAGTGCTTCAGCTACTGCTTCAACTACTGCTAATGCTACTGCTACTTTTACTCCTACTGCTACTTACATTGTAACTTTAGTGTTCTCCAAGTAGAACTCTCTAAAACGGGGGCCGAAATTCGGTCCCTGAGAAATGAAGTCCCCGCGCCTGGGAGGGCACGCAATTACCATGAATCCACGCTGATGAAGCACGAATTTATGGGGGCAGAAATTCGGTCCCTGAGAGAAATGAACTCCCCGCGCCTGGAAGGGCACGCAATTACTATGAATCACGCTGATGAAGCACGAATTCACAGGGGCCGAAATTCCAGCAATGTGACATCGAATAATTCAGCATCGGGATAACACTTTTATAAATTCAACGATATAGAAATAAATTCAACGGATAAAAATGGAAACATAATGCGCGCGATGCTATTTATATTCGCACTCCAATGTTATCGTACTGATATAATGTGTAGCAATAGAGAGGACCACAGTTATTATTGCAAAATCAAGTAGGCCTAACTCCCCTGTCGCACAGCTAATCATCTAGTTCTATTTAAAAGCGTTTAAAACCTTTAATGACATTTTACATTTCGAGTACACGCCAGAATATTGACTGGCTATATCCCAGTTATTCGCTAACACATCCAACGAATTAATAACATAACAATACATTAATCCGATCAGAACTCAAGGGTGTCAAATATCATTAACATAATAACTTCAGAAACATTAGTTCATCAAGTACAGTATAGGATAATTTTTTTACTCTGTTACTTTGCAGTATCTTGTGTGTAGGAGCGTTCGGTCTAAGCCAGCAAAACAACATAAAATTAGTATTAAAGAATAATAGTATTAACAATAATAATAATAATGATGCATACAATATATAATTATATATAATGTGTATATATATATAATTATATATATATATATGTACATTCATACACATACACACATGCACATACACCCCCATACACACATACATACAATACATACATACATATATATCATCATCCCAAACACCCTCTGATTGGTCAATTAAAACACCTAATTTGCTTATTGATGACGTTATTAACTTAATTTGACCTCACACCTAATTTGCATATAATATAATATAGAAATAAGGTTACCTAATTAACTAGAAAGTTGTTTAAAGACGTTTCTCCGAAAAAGAATATTTTTAAACGTGACCAGATACCATCACCTTCAATCCACCGTCTATGTTTGTATATTTCTGTAACAACAATATTATATATATCTTTGATATCTTCAGGATAATATTCTTTAACCTTACTTCTAAGCTATCTGTCTCTTATACACATCTAGATGTGTATAAGAGACAGATATATATCATCATCATTATTTAAAAAGAAAACTGCATTAAAGTCGCTATATTTTGTAATGTATTCTTTATTTGAAGGGAAATATTTTAATTTAGCTGGGTCTGTCAAAACCATTCGATACATTGAGGTTTCAATGTCCTACTAACACTATCGGTATTCAATATGGAGCATGTACCGTGTACACATCTTCACTAAAATCACTTTTAATATTTTAAGAGTGGGACAATTTTCAATTTTCTGCCAAAACTATCCATGGGTGCTAAGGGCCTGTTCCTACCAACGAACCGTCCTTTGTCACGCAGTACTAAACAGGGCCCACAAAAAAGGAACAGTTTTTTTGTTGCCGTCCAAGGAACGGTTCTTTGGCATAGAATCTATAGGCCTCGTGCTGGGAACGCCAAAGAACTGTTTTTCGTACAGAATTGTTCTTTGTGGGGTAGTTTTTAGCTGCAACATAAATAGCGTCCTAATTTGGCCTGCGGTCAACTTATTTAGGCCTCTTACATTATTTTACCGTTGGACATAAATTCTTATTAAGTTCTTCAGTAATGATTAGAAATGTCGGTGTTCCACCAGTCCAGTGTTATGCTTACGGTATTATGATTTGTTATTAGGAGGAATCAGTAAAACTAACAAAGTCAAACTTCTATTCTCAACACAACAAAATATTCTCTTCTGTTAAGTTAGAACAAAAGCTTATTTTATTTAAACTTTTATTTGGATACTAGGAGAAATCATCCGTTTGTTTGTATCCTGATAGTCGGGCGAAAATACTGTTGTTAAAGCCTTTACTAGAAAGTCATTTCTGTCATATTAAATTGCATAATGGGTAATTTTCACGTTTTATTCATTGCTTTCTTGGTACCAAACACACAACAGTTATATGGAGTCAAAATGCAGTTGCGATGCGGTTCTTATCTTGTTAATTAATCCGATAATCAACCAATTATAAGAGAATCATTTCTATCTCCAACCGATTTTCAGTAGAAATTAAGAAATAATAAATTAAACGTTTAGAATGGATGTACAGTTACTGCTGTTATTTATTCTTAATAAAGGATTTCTTTGAAATCCAGGCATCAATTCCAATATTTGTTTTAAGTAACTTCCATTAATATATTACTAACACCGCCACTAACTTTATTGTTACTCAATACACAAAACACACAAAACATCATCTTATGATGTGCACTGGCTAATAATTTTATGTTTTAAGCCCTGTAACAAAATTTATTATAGAAAAAATGGAATAAATAGGCCTACCACTATTTATTTTATAATGGTCTTTAATTGGCCGGGGAAAATTTTCATTTGGTCCACCAAAACCATAGTATTTGGTCTCTAAATAGAGGGAGTCTTTAATTGGAGGGAACAGCTAATGTTAAAAGATAGGAATTAAAACGGGACCACAGAAAAGTGGTCTTTAATTGGAGGTGGAAGAGGACGTGACCTCTACGACGCTTTTCATTATTTTTTTTAGGCCTCGTAGAATCTGTATGAGGTACGGTATATAAAACAAATATTGACTGCTCTAGTTTCGGGAAACGGTGAAATCTATAGCCTTTCGGTGATATGAAGACCGTAGGCTACGTTCTCCACATCACCTCGGGGCAATAGATTTTACCATTCCCCTCATGAGCAGTCAATATTTGTATAATATATATTTCTTTATTTATTAAATCTGAAACTTATGCTAAACACTGGCATGGCACTAATACTGATCTGACACTGACACTGAAAATGACACACTGATATTAACACTGCCATGGAACTGGCACTGACGGTGGCAATGATTATGACACAAATAATGACACTGATACTGATAAATGCGCAAACGGTGACGACACCGAGTCCGACAACAACGAACGACAAAGTCGATAACTATCAGCAGTAACAATAATAATAAAGATAACAATAAAAAAAAAAACAATGTAAATTAAACAATAAATCTACAGAAAGTTTGTAATTATTAGATCCTCTGAAATATACTCCCGGCACTGGAATGCTCAATTCTATAGGTTCACAGCAAATTAGGACGTCAAAGATTTGTGTAATTATAAACGATTGTACGTACGTTCAGTACACGGCAAAACAACCACACAGTGATACATCAATACCTACCCACCCGGCCCACTCCCCCACATTATTTATCTGTGCATTCATTATACCATGCTGACGTCCCGATTCGCGTAAATCAACGAACCCGTTTAGTAATGGACGCACATTCAAGCTGGGTTAATGTTGTCAAAGTAATTGATTTCCTAGATTACATGTGACAGATACTATGATTTCGTCATCCACGTGTACCATCGTTTTATTACTCATTCTGGGAATCACTGTTGAATTTCTTTTATCTTTATTTCAAAATAGGTTTACGTCATTCAGAAATAACAATAAAGTTAAGCAACGTTAAGCAATTAACCGATTTACACTGCTCATTGGTAGACCTATAAACAAAAACAGATCAATACCTAATGGATTGTTATAGGGATGAGTTGTTATTGATATTAGTGTTTTCGTTGGTGTATAAATATCATCATCATCATCATCATTATCATTATCATGGTCAGCATCATCACCATCACCATCATCGTCGTCATCATCATCATAATTTTCATCAACATTGTCATCACTATAATAATAATAATAATAATAATAACAATAATAATAATAATTATTGTTATTATTAAAAGGCCTATTTTGTATTCATAAAATAGGCCATTATAGATGGTAAAGGTAGTAAAAACCGATAGAATAGACGTTTTTATTACTACTGCCATTATAATTAACTATAATTATTAATATCATTAATTATATATGTTATTATTATCACGTCTAATTATCATATTATCATTATTATTATTGTTTGCCCTTCTTTTTAAAATAATGATAAATAGGGGCGGGTGAAAAATTTATTTATTTATTGTAAATACTCATCAGATGGAATAAATATAACCCACAGAGGCCTAGAATGGTAATATCTTACATCAGACAACAACTTTAGACTAATTTGTAGGGCATGTGGCAAAAAATAATTATAAATTCACTCACATTTTTTTTAATTTGTAAAGAGAAAAAGCGAAAAAAAAAACTTTTTAAAAAGTTTTTTCTTTTCTTTTTCCGCCTCTATTTTTCTTCAGTGAGTTAGAGGAGGGTGGAGGAGGGCAAACAAACAATTTTTTTAGCCTTGTTATCATTGTAATTGTCATAGTCCGCCATTGCCACCGCAACCACCACTATATAGGCCTATCTTTGAATAAATAGATATACAAATCATTTTTAGCACAAGTTTCGGGTAAAATATAGTTTTAAAATAATAATAAAGCATTAAAATGCTTAAAATACAATTTTTATTAAAATGAGCACAATCAAAGGAATTGCTTTTGTCATAAATATCCAGGCAGACAGTTCCCACTACTGTATTTCAATTCTCTCTTCTTGTTTGCTTTACAAGTTCAAGTCGAACACAAAGGTAATAATATATCTTCAATTCAATAAACTTTATTTTATATTATATCTATATAGTGCACAAAATAAGTATAAATATATATGAATTTATAAAAAACAGGGGTGGCACCAGGGGGGGGGGGGGGCGGGGCCCCGTCGGGGAGGGCTGCCCCCCCCCCCCCCGTCGGGGAGAAAAAAATTATTTGTATTTTCCACATATTAGTAGACTCAAAATTCGATTAAATAAGCCTTTGAAACCCCTAAATTGTCAAAATTTTCGGGGATTCGTCCCCCCCACCCTGGACCACTTTCAAAATCTTTTATTCGAAGCACGACCACGCCCACTTTGCTTTCGTCGGGCAAATCCTGGCGCCACCCCTGATAAAAAATAACCTAAGCAGGATTGCCGATGAAGCCATTATTTTGGGTAGAGATACTATGAACCCAGGGGAGGACTATGCCTCCCTTTTCACTAAGAAATACAAAGTGGAATGATCGTATGAAATAAGATATTAGAATGACAGCATGTTGATGAACCACAAGTATTTTTCTCATAAAACATGATGGTGTGAAAAGAACTTTATAGGATTAATACACATGGTTATGTAGATTGTAGAATTAATGTTACAACTATGTTATATTAACCATTGGAAATTATAACTTCTTCCTGTTGATTTTATTAACTTTAACATTTTGAACTGTTCCAGCAAAGAAGCATTAGAGTACAGCAAGGAGTTTGTGTTGTCAGTGGTTGTTGGAAAAGACGTAGTGATACGGATCGGTCTTCCCCAATTGGAGGTCTTGCGAAGTGATCTTCTCAACTGTATGACAAGATGCAAAGACCCTAAGGTTTGGAATTATTTATTTATTGTATGTATTTATTTATTCAAGACCCAACAGTGTGTCAAAACACCAAAAACAGGTTCACCAAATACAATATGATTATATGATAAATGTGTAATTAATTTTGGTTCCTATGCATACAAAGTATTGTAATGGACTCAGTTTAATTCAATTCAATTTATTGATTCAATATACTATCAAGGGGCATTATCCGCTAAACATTACAATACAAAGCAATAAAAATTACAATAAAAACTTTTACGACAAGATACTGTAGGTATGAAGACACTGCAAAAGTGAGTTAATGTTGACCTATATTAAGAGCTGGCCATATAATTGGAGGTAAGGGAAAGGTTGTATAAATGTGTGTGTGTGTTTGTGTGTGGGTGTGGGGGATAAATGTCTAGGATGGAATGTATTCATTTTTATTATATGTAAAAATGTTCAGGAGTGTCCGGGTAAATATAGACACAAGATTCATTACTTTGATGTTTGCATTTATTCAGTATATCAGTTTTTCTATCACTCTTTTGACTCCATTGAATGCGAAAAAAACAAAAATAGCAAAAAAAAAAAAAAAAAAATAAATAAATAAATAAAATGTTATTACCAATTTCTACTCCACCCACTTTTAAACGGTATAAGCACCAAGAAAATAGCAAGGAACATGAAGGTAAAGAATAAATCAAATAACCATTGTGCAGATTGCGACTCAGTACTGAAAATTAAAAAAAAAAATAAATGGATCTGGAAGACCCTTATTATGGCTGCAACAGCCGTTAGCATAAGAGCCACAAAGATGAGAGTCCTTGGTTTCTGTAGCAGCAACGAAAGCTTATTTATATATAGGCCTATTCTGGTTTTGTTAAGAAAATAACATCAAAATTGACGATAACAGCATTACGCTGAACTGCGTCAATTGCACATTAAACCTCGAGAATATAAAGAGTAAAATATAAGAAAGAAGAAAAACTTATTAACTTTATGAATTCGGTCGTAAAAAAACTCCAGATATCATTAAAAAAAAAAGCAAGAGCATGTTAATTCTTCAATTTTGATAAAACGTTTTTAACCGCCCACTAATTAAATTGTGCATCTCCGAGAATGTTATTAGTGTGTATATGACGCAATTATCTAAGTAAGAATAACATAATCATACAGTTCTATGCAGTACCTGTAGTTTGTTTCATGTTTAAAATTCATTGCAATAACAAGTAATGTGAAATAGTGTAATGTGTAATATAGATAATTGCATTTTGCTAAAGAAAGTGAAAACTAATTAATTATATTCACTATATTAATGAAAACCCCTACAAGTTTTTCAAAAGACAATAAGGTAATGTAATAATATTCAAATTTTCGCTCATGGAAAAAAAGATAATTATTTCAAACACATGCTATTCCTGCATTCACCACTATAGAGACTCAAATAACAATAAGTTAATGCAATGATATTCATTATTCAATTCTCGCGGAAAAAGAGAATTCCATCTCTAAGTTCATTAAGTAAAGTCTAAATGGAAGTCCACCAAGATCGTAAAATTCTTCCACTAATGCATCACTTACGCACTTGGATCATCCACGGATTACTTTAGCAAATAAAATCATCTCGAAATTAACTTTCATGTTTGGAGATGAAATCAATTGTCATTATTGTAGATCTCATAATGCACTAAAGAATCTCTTTTTGAAATAATGTGCTGGCAAAATGCGAATATTATATGAGAATGATAGTTGATTAATAAGAATAAATGAGAAATATTGCCGCCTGATAGATTGATGTGTAAGGTGTGGATTACAAAAGTGAGGTGATAACAGGTAAATGATACATTAATTAAATATGAATTATGCATGTTTATACAATTCGAAAGTGGTGTGAGTATTAATAAGAATACACAATAGAGCAGTGGCGTATCTAGGGGAGGGCGCACGCCCCCTAACAATTACTCGCGGCCCCAGTCGCCCCCCCCCCACAAACAAAATCACGGTCAAGTAGTTAAAAATCACCTAAAATCACCATATTTTACAAATTAGCTCCCCCTCACACATCTCAACAGAGTGATTATATAAATAAATGAAGGTTGATTCTTAGCGTGGGCGCAGCCTGGTTGAAGAGAGACATGATTCAGGAACGAAGATTGCAACTGACTTCACATGCCTAAAAACAATCTCCAAATGACATTCATAAATATGTCAACGTTGTATAACAATAAACTTTTATGAACTGTTTGTCCTAATTTTGTTAGACAATTTGTCCCCATATTAGTCCCGTTATGATAAATTCCACCAACCCAATTTAACGATTCGCCCTTTATTTACATTGGAATTTTGATACTTAGAATTTGGAATTTGGACAATTTTTTTGCTTGTGGTGGTGGGGTTCTTTGTTCTCTTCATTAGTTTATATATATTTATATTCATACACATTTTTTTTCTTTTTGATGAAAATCTTTTGAATAACTGGATACACAACACTTTCCGTTTATGATTCTTTTTGACTTATTTTAGAACATCTACACTCCTCTCGTATTTATTTTTCATCATAAAGAAACGTTTTCTCCTTCATTCTTCCTAGAAAAGCTACGACATGAAATTTGCCTCGAAGCAGCGGTAAGTTTTTCAGTACAAAATTAATAATCTATTTCTAATTTAAAGAATAAAAAACACATTTATATGCTATTTTTAGCTGAATGTCAGTTCAACAGTAATAAAAAAAAAGAACCCCATGAGAACCGCTAGTAGGTTTTTGTTATTTGTTTTGACGAGTCGACGAGGTGTTTGTGGCCTAAAGGACTAGTAGATTGTATTCACAATGTTGGTAAAAGAATAACAATATTTTATGGTTCAAGATTAATTCAGATCGTTAACGCCAACTTTACAAATAATGCTTTCGGTATGCATTATTATTAGAAATAATAATTATGAAATCGAATAAATAGGCCATCTATACACCTACGCTCTGTTGCTCTGTATGCTGAACCGAGTACTTCCCTGTGTACGTCATAGGGGTAGCAAGACAGCCTCAGGATTCGCAGTTTGACTTTCGTCGGTCCTATACAACCCCAAACACAAAACTTGCTGGCTTATATTGCGTCTGGGATCAAATATATTAATTGGGTTTGTCTACTAACAGTTAATACTTCGTATCTATCGGCTGTAAGTTTAGGTAGGCCTAGAGGCCTATACGATATCAAATTTATATTTTTGTAATTTTACGTTTTTACCTTATTACAGTACCCTTTAATCAAAATGCAAACAAAATAAATTAAAAATATTCGTTACACAGGTCGTTATTCCTCTTTAACAATACAACTGGTGGTCAAATACATTATTTTTCCATTTTTAATCAACAGGAAAGAAACAAATCTGACTTAGCATCGCAAACTCACCTGCCAAGAAACAAAACAACCCCTGAGGTAAGACAATGTGAATTAAGAAATGTATGTATTCATACAATAAGGATAAATTTAAACAGTATTGTATTTTATATTAACCGTCTGGTGCATGTCCTGTTGAGGAGGATGCGTTGTGGCTGAATACAGAGCAGTTGGAAACAGCTGTCTGTGTATATAACATCGGCCATTAAACTTAGAGCGTATCCGTTATAATTACTATGAGTATTCGATATTGAATCAGGTGCACTTCCGTGATTTTTTTCCCGAGTAATACGGTACTGTACTGTTAAAGTGACAATTCATGTCGTAGTTGCGCGTACATTCGACCAACGGATTGTTTCACACAATGGCGTCCAAGGACCTGTGTTTTCCACAGGCCGTGGGACCCTTTTGTGAACCGAGTGCTGTCGTTTGGGATTTTTTCATTTTATTTTATTTCACACAACGAAAAAAATACAATATAAAATTCTTCAGAAAGGTAAATAAATAACAACATTTATAATAATAAAATTTATAGCAATAATAATGATAATATAATGATAGATATAATAATAATAATAATAATAATAATAGTAAATATAATAATAATAATAATAATAATATTAATAATAATAAAAGAAAGGTTGTGTGCGGAGGACACAATAAGCCATTAAGGTTTTAAGTCTGTGCCTCCAATTAACTTAAGCTAAGTAGTATTGGGAGTAAAAGAAGGCCTAAATTAATTCATCAGATCTGTAAGGTTAATTACAAGGAGAGTAAAATATTTGTAAAGTAAGAAGTGATAGAAAAGATAAATTAATAATAATAATTTTATTTGTAATTAAAAAAGAGGTCGTGAAACAAAAATAAAGAATAAAAAATGCAAGTAATAATAAAGCAAGTAATAATAAAAGGACAAAAATAATAATAATAATAATAATAATAATAACAAAAGGCCGATAAAATAAGTGAAAAAGTACTAACAGCATCAGAACAGAACAAAGATAATATATAATAAAAGAGAAAAAGGGGAGCGATCTTTATATTATTAGAATATGTAATTTTGAACTAGAATGTTTTTGTATCTATGTTTAAAGGAGTTAATATTAGGAACTTCCTTGAGTTCAGATGGCAGATTATTCCACAGATATGGTCCGGTGTAAATAAAGGATGTTCTTCTTAGAGAGGTGGAATGTCTCTCGTAAATTAAATTTTTTGCAGTTGCAGATCTGGTATTATAAGAATGTTGTTGACTAAAACTTTTAAAATATTAATAAAATTGAGACGGAAGTTGATTATTGCTTAAACGGAACATAAACAATGCAGTCTGAAGTTTATTTATATCAAAAATATTTAGAGTATTAAACGAATAAAACAATTGTTTTGTATGAGTTCTAGGTGGTGCTCCTGCGCAAGCTCTGAGAGCTTTTTTTTATGTTTAAAAAGACAATGGATTTTTGTAGTTTCAGAACTTGTCCAGGGGCAACAATAAACAAACTTGTCGGTAGTTATGGCCCATGCAATATTGCAATAGGATAGGTAAGGTAAAATGAGGGTGTTGTAAAGGGAAAACAAAATATTTGGTGGAAAAGTGTGTCGTAATTTAGTTAACATTCCAATATTTCGTGAGACAGTTTTATTTATGGTGGCAATATGCGGATTCCAACTTAATTCAGAGTCAATTGTCACCCCAAGAAATTTCAGACTATCAGTTTTTTTAATTGGGTGTCCATCAATGGTTATATCAGCAGAGAGATTATTGCTTTTTTTACTATTCTTAAAGTAGATATAGTTCGTTTTTGATATATTGAGCGATAGTCTGTTTGCTTTAAACCAGAGAGAGACTTTTTTAAGTTCGTCATTGATTGTTGTTAAGAATGTGTGGTTATTTTCATATGAAAAAAGAATGTTAGTATCGTCTGCAAATAAAATGAAGTTAAATAACTTTGAAACATTAGGTAGATCATTTACATAAATTAGAAAGAGCAGGGGACCAAGGATTGATACTTGTGGGATATCGCACGTCACAGGCATTGATTCAGAGGTTATTGAGTTTATTGAAGTATATTGACGGCGGTTGGATAGATAATCCTTAATAAGATCAAGTGAAAGACCTCTGGCACCATAATTACGCAATTTATTAAGCAAAATCTCATAATTTATGGTGTCATAAAGATGAGAAGGGTCCTCAAAAGGTCCAAGATGTAAAATCTTCTAGTCGCCTGAGCCGTTTTAAATTTCAAAGAAATGTGTTTTTAAATTCTCCTAACAGCCTAACATTATGTACAGTGGTGGCGCCAGGACCTGCCCGACGGAGGGGCTAAAGGCCCCGACGGGGGGGGGGGCTAGTGGAACGAATCGAGTCTCACTTGTGGGAAGCCACGGATATTTGATGAATTATGGCGAATTTTTATTAATTACTTGATAGGCATCGAGTTACTATAATATGACTTCATGTAGGCTATGCTTTCTAATGTTGAAATCAGCTTCCAAAACCAAAACATTTTGAATAAAGCAATAAACAAAGAGTATGCAATGCCTGTCTCTTATACACATCTATAATAAAAGAAAGGTTGTGTGCGGAGGACACAATAAACCATTAAGGTTTTAAGTCTGTGCCTCCAATTAACTTAAGCTAAGTAGTATTGAGAGTGAAAGAAGGCCTAAATTAATTCATCAGAACTGTAAGGTTAATTAGAAGGAGAGTATAATATTTATAAAATAAGAAATGACAGAAAAGATAAATTAATAATAGCCACGGATATTTGATGAATTATGGCGAATTTTTATTACTTATTTGATAGGCATCGAGTTACTATAATATGACTTCATGTTGGCTATGCTTTCTAATGTTGACATCAGCTTCCAAAACCAAAACATTTTGAATAAAGCAAGAAACAGAGAGTATGCAATGTAACCTTCTAATTTATTTTTAAATCCTCATTCTTGAAAGTGAAATTCTATATTTTGGAAATTTTGCATGAAATCTGTCAACCACGCTGTCATGGTCGAGGTTGCTTCACCTATCACGATGTATTCCAACCATCATGAGACTATCTAAATAAGCATTTGTCATAACAGAACGCAAATTATTTTTAATTAGTCTCATTAAATTATTATTATTATTATTATTATTATTGTTATTGTTGTTGTTGTTTTCGTGATGAAAAGTTAACACAAACAATATGGTGGCTAAACGAATATTACATGTAAATATTTCTTTTATTTGTTTGTTTCCCGACAAAATTTATCGTCTTCCCCGACGGTAGGGGGGGCTATGCTTCCCCGATGGCCCCCCTTTGGCGCCACCACTGATTATGTATCAGTAAATATACCTACAACACAAAAACAAAATGTATGATTACCTAAATAGGGCCTATACAGTGAAAGTTTAATTGTCTGTTTTTTTAAGTAAACTGCCATTGTCTAGTTAACAAGTTGTTACAAAAATATGAAATAAATTATCCATATCATTATGGAAGATTCTCTCTGCATTGGTCTTTACTTTGGTTCAACAGCTCCGATTGTCCGTCGATGTTAACGTCCAATGGATATCAAATGAATGTTCATCTGTGTTGTCAGTACACATTTTATGTTTCAACTTTTGATTCAAATGCACATAAATGAAAAAATACTATATTTATCAACAACCCATTAGCCTATTTGGAACAGTGGTTTTCTTCACTTGTGTGTTTTGGATCAAAAGTTTCAACATAAAATTTATGTCTAATGGATATGATTATATTATTTGAAAATAGGCCTAATTTATATGTAGAGAGGAACCAGTACTTTTCATACAAAAATATTGTTTTCTATCAAAATAGTGTGTTGGGGCCCCGGGCTATATGGTTGGATCGTTAGGTCACCAAATTTTACAGGGTTTTTACACGTGCAACTTACTAAACTGGTGATTGCAGACTTGTTACTACGTGAACACGCCGCGCGGGACTGGTCGCTATTTTTTAAATTTTTATCTGGAATTAACTTGGTTTTTAAGATATTCGTTTCCAAGTCTCAGGGTGCAGAGTTCCAGTCTTGTTAAGTTTTATTACATAATTCTCATGACCGAAGTCTCATAACGAATTACGTTTATGTGTACATGCTTTTCTTGAGAAATGGATCATTACATTTTCTAAGACGTCATTATATCAGTTATCATATGGATATCATCGACCTACAAATGAAAACATAAATTTTGATATTATGTCAGAAGAACACGTGGAATGGCACTAATTCATCTCTGCTCATGCAATTTACATATCCTATAGATATTTATTTATAACAATCAGTTAGCTACGCGTGGACATCGTCTATTTCCTGATTTCAACTGATTAGTTTCCTCCAAGTCGCCGTGTCTACACGCTCCTTTATCGACGCGGTGCATTACCCAGCCAGGAGAGTGCTTTCTCAGAAATGGATCTTGGTTATCAGCCGTCAAACGCATTATTTTTAATCATTTAAAGTTCAGTATCTATATCTCTAGTGGTAGACCCATCGATCTCCATGCACCCCCTCCTTATCGCCTACTCTTTCCTAAATCGATTCTATCATTGCGCAATTACGATTGTTATTACAATACGGTTAAACCATTGTTACCTTCAATAAATTATTTTGTAATTCAGCATTTAAATTATAGAATAAGCGGTTTGTTAACATACTGTCTATATTAATCTTTAAACGTGATGATAAAATTAATGCTTGAATTACTTAATTGTATAATTGAAGTAATTCTTGCTTATAAAACATCGGTGGGAGTGTTTGGCGCAACAATTGTGCTCTTCTGTACACTATGTCTTGAGGTGAAGGACTCGCTGTGCATTCTGGCTGTGTGTTTAGCATAATGCTGGGGGTGGGTGGTAAACGGAGTAGATGAGTGGACCCCAACTATTCCACATTCTGGCCCAAAACGCTAAAGGCGGGAACTCAGTGCAACCGGCGGTAGTAGGCAGACGTCAGTCTATGGAGAACGCAAAGCAACGCCACGACGCGCGCGCAACGGATCGTTTTTAATGACAATCTGTTCAGACTGCTACCGACAATCAGCAGACGGCGTCGCGTCGTCTAGCACTCACAGGGAGCGGAGTTGCATTCGTAGTACGATGCACTGCCAGGCTTAGTGTTGAGCACCCTGGCTACTGAAAGCCCGGACTATTATTGACTCATAGTTCTGCTTTCGACCATTATTAAACCTTTAGAGCAACAACATATTTCCACGTCAATTCCTAAAACTGTTTCTTATGTTCTTTTAATTGACATCTAAATTTGATGTTAATAAATTTAAGCACGAGTACGATTTTTTCCACAAGAGAATTTAATTACTTCGATTGTTTTCTTTTTGTATGATGAATGATCTGCAAGTCCCGCAAGCTATACAATCTCAAAGTTAATAATGTCAATCGAATCGCTATTTCTTATTTTTCTCGATTACTATCTAAAAGGAAAATGCAGTAAAGGTTTACTGAGGTTATTCAACATGTAGAGCCAAACATGTAAAACCTCTACTTGCCTTAAATCCAAAGCATGCCACCCATTGATGTATGGATATGTACCCTAATATCCGTTAACTACTCTAAAGTGTTCTATGAACAAGAATCTCATAGACCAAAACATTAGATAACGTAAACTAAGAATCGCGTAATCTGTACGTATTGTGAGGTGTCGAGGGACGTGCAAGACAACGTATACAATAACGCACGATATGTTTACGTCGTAAAATGCACTGCAGACTCGTACAAAATGACTGATGCTCTTCGTTACCCATCCAGGTATTATCGTGTTAGTACGAATGATTAATGGTTGTCGTCCTAGGCCAATTTAGCCGGATTAAATCAAGCTGTTCAGACAGTTTTCCTCTGTTGTCAAGCGTGGTGGCTTTGCCATTTACACGCGTTTCCAGGGCAAGTGATTATGATTTTGATACACAGCAGCGGAACAGTGAATGGAGTGTGATTATTGAAAGATTGTCATGTTTTATTTATTGTCGACAACAAAATAAAGCCACTATTTTGTATTATGGAGGTATATGATAGGTTACCAATTCAAAGCTCACTTAATAATTTCTTAATTTATTTAAACCATTATACGGTGCGGTAACTAATCAAATTAATTATATCCTCAAAATAACAAGATTACCCGAAATTAGTAATAATATAATATAAAATATTTTACTCAAATAATTATTAATATTAAAAGAATGCAACCATATCAGAATCAACACAGATTCCAAAATATAGTTGTAACCACGCTTGTATAATTATATTTTTTCTATGGAACAGGGTTAATATGAGCACTTTGGAATGGGGTGGTTGATTACTGGGTGAAGTCTAAGTGTATGGGTCGATTATTCACTAGGCACCACTTTGATCAGTGGGGTCCAGAACAATTTTAGACGTCGATGTAGGCATACGTTTAATATCTCGGTACGCACGATGCTAAATTGGCTTCATAGGAGGATGGAATGCAAACGAAATGCTTATCAGTGTTTTTTTAAAAAATATAATATTCGATACCGGGTAGTTGATGTTATGTAGTTTAACATTATATGCTACGTATTTGATAAAGCAAAATATTTGCAATCGGATTATAATAACTATTATTAACTTCTGAAGACGCTCTGTTCACACTAGACGCTTTAAACGCAAACGCAAGAGGATTGACGGAAATAGAAGTAGCGGTTATATGCCTAGTCGCCTATCTCTTGCAAAAACGTTAAGTCTCGTCAAGGCATGCGTAGAAAACATTCTTGTACATTTGCGTTTCCGTTAGAAGTACGAGTCACTGAAAATCGACTGGTGGTGACTGGCATCAACATGCTCTTGTATGAACCAAGTCTAACCGTAATACGTTCTAGTTTGGATGTATAGAGGTGTAGACTGAGTGTACATGTAAGTGTAGAGTGCAACGAGTGTACCGATCTAGTACGCAAATATTAATGAAGTTAACACTTCCAAACGTACTAAAACGCAAAGAACTGCGGAAAGACTTTGTAAGTGAATATCTTTGAATTGGTCATCAAATCGCCGGCTGAATTTTATGGCCGCTTTCAAACACAAAGCAGGTGGTCCGATACAATCTGAAGACATGAAGTTAATGTTTATTTTTCACTTGTGGACTTGAATTTAATACCTTTTCTGTTTTTTAATGGCACACATGAACAAAATGCGGGGCGGATCCATGACTGTTCAAAGTTGGAAATACATGAAATTATATTGAATATATTTTAGTACAGCAAAGTCGAATACAAATTATACATAAACAAATTTAGATTTGTGTATACAGTATAGCATAGGCCTATTTGTTCATGTGCTATTTAAATATAATACATTTGTTGGTTTACTACTACTGTAGTTTTTTTTTTGCGAATATATGTATAATAATACTTAGTTAATACAGCCAGCTTGTCATCATTTACTTTAAACGCATACGCTGCCGAAAATTTCGTTTAATAAATATAACATGTCTCAAATTAGTGTCCGCCTTTTGCTTTAACGATTGAAGTCTTATTCTAAATATATATAGGCCTATATATATAGGCCTATATATAGTTTATATATACAGTATAATGTTAGGGTTAATACAAGTACACGTACAAACTACTCTTCTTATGATATAAACCGCTGTAAACGACAAGATATTGTAAAGTTATTGTAAGTTTTGACCATCAAGGTAACAAAGCGAAATTTTTCGCAATTATCAAGAAATGAATACAGATTAATATTGACGAGTCCGAATGTTTTCTAATTGTTCACAATACGGCGTTTATTGCAGATTAATTAGGTATTTACTATTATTCACGGACATTTTAATGTTGGCCCGAAGGCTTTCCACCTGGGTTTAATATTCCACTGTATGATAAATTGACATTATCTTATCTGCTTGCTGACACTTCACGTCCATTCCACCAGGATTAAAAATCAAACACGAAGAGTGCTAATCGATATTCATCAATATCATTGTTGTCACATATGTCGCAAACGTCCGGTGACATTTTGAAAAGCTCTCGACATGTGTTTGACTGAGTGGTTTTATAAAGACGCTTGTAGATTAGATCGCGGGATTTGACATTTTGATAACAGTCATGTAGGTTATTTACCTCTACTCCACTTGTTAATAGTGTAATAGGTCTATCATGAGCAAAAATAGCTCATCATGCCAATATGATTTTTGATTTTTATTTTTTCTGTATTTCAAAATGGTATATATGGGGTTATCTGATGGAAAATACATAGAATATAGGCCTATGGAAAGGTGGGAATCACATAGGAAAATGAAAAGTACCAGTAAGGAGGAGGAGCGAATCATTTACGTTCCAGTTGAAGTGGCACAAAACTCCAATGGGAGTTGGTGAGGCAGGGGTATTTTGTTTAGTTCCTTAAAATCTTTAATATAAAATGATAATAATTTGAGACGTATTATTAAGTAAAACATGAATACAAATAAAGTAACTGCAATAGCACCTTCTTTTGACTAACACAATGGATTGAGATACGATCTTTCGCAAACTTTTGAGCTAGCATCATCAGATAAATTAAGTGAAAAACACAAGATCTAACTGATCATTTAATCAACTGATAATTTAAACATATTTGTTTCTAAATGATTTCACGTTTGGTTATGGATATTTTTTGGCTATCTTTGTAGGTGGGAACAACTAATTTCTCCAGCCATGGATCCATAGATGATGGAGGAGGCTAACTAGTGGAAAGAGTGTGGATGAGATAAAAACAATGAGCGGACAGACATAAAAACAAGTAAGAAAAGGATGTGGCTCAGAAAGACTGTAATAGGTGGAGGACACGTTGTATACGACAAGTATTGCCTTTAACCAACTAATTAGCTGACACCGACGGTGACCATCGACATTACCTATCGGTACTGAAAGCCGATGGTCATATATCAATCTGTTGAATCCAACCCACATTGCAATATTTATACGGTATTTCCTATAAAATTCAATAGCAAAATGAAATATGATGAAGGCACCTTTCAAAATAGGTCAACTAATGGCCTGAAGGTCGCAACGGCCCGCTGTGTTTGATCTCGACTCTTTTTCCTTTTCATTAACCTTTATGATAAGTTCATCATACTGCGTGGTAAAATATGAAAATGAAGTTGTACAGTATAATGTGTAAATAGCCTATGTGTTTGTAACAACCTCTTTTGTAATGACTTGTAAATATTTCACGCGCGTGATGAATCATGATAACAATTAGTCATTTAAATACATTAGTAGAAATAAGTACCTCAGATGAAATGACGTACGTATATGATGATAACAAAATGTTCAAAAAATTAATAACAACACATTTTAACGATTTTAATGATTTAAACAATATGAAATAACTTTATTATTTTAATTTATCTTTTTTTAAAAATGTATTTTAAATGTTGTTCTGTTTTTTTTTTATAAAACATATTGTACAGGGACGGATATAGTCCAAAAGTGGGGGCCGGAAGGGGGACCGAAAGTGGGGCCGATCGAGATAATGCTACTCCAGGGGTCCGGGGTATGCCCCGCGAAATTGTTGTGTTCTAGACGGCCGAAAATAACCTCTGAGGCGTTTTCCTTCTTTCTTTATATTTATAATTTTAGCATATATGGTACATTATTGTGCAAAGGTAAATCGCTGTCTGCCGTCCTATTCTTCAAAAAGTATATTGAACTTATGAAGATAACATCGTGTATCTTGCTTCATCAATTTTTCGTAAGGTTTCAGTAATGGAAGTTAAATACGTGCCATCAGGTTACACTTGAACCGACGCTGTTTCAACGACGTGTTAATGAGCTCGTTTCGTATTGTCAAATACTTGTGTTTTCCTCTGTCCCTCAGAGGATTTCAGTTGTACTATAATCAAACAATAAAATCCAATACATGACAGCCATATATCCTAGTAGTTCTTGATACCTAAACTTCTCCAAATGTTACACTGGTCAAGTTATTGGTTATGTAAATAGGAAAATTTATAGTATGGTTTCATCGATCAAGATATTAGGCCATTTTTTCACGATTTACGAAAGCCTGTTGCAGCATAATTAATGTTAATGAAGTCACTGTTCATATAAATGGCCCAGTAGTTTGTATTTGCCTGTTCCAATTCCGTCATTCTCGTGATAGGCGGAAATCAATAGACAACGTGTTTTCTTGGTGAATAACAAATTGAAACTGAAGCGAACCATGACTATGTTTGCTTATAATGTTAACACACATAGCTTCAATTTTGGTTTTAAGCAGGGCTCGCTTTTTTCAATACATATAGGCCTAGACACAAATAGAATCGAGATACCTTACCAATATGTATATTTTCAAGAAATTTGGAAACTCTTTGAAATATTCTCAAAGATTATAAATAAATAGATAAATTTAAAAAAAAGTATTATTTCTACCATTAAATCAACTTTTTGTCACTGGCGCTTAATTTGTTGAATTGATTTAGTTAAAAAAGGGTGTGGTTTAAAAAAAAATTGAAACAATTTTGAACTTAGACAGAAGAGAATTCCATAGTGTAGGACCAGCAAAAGAAAATGAGCATTCATATGTGCTAAAGTGTGCACATTAGGTACTACTTCTACTTTATAAGGATTGACTGTCTTGAGGAACGCACGTAACAATGTTTAGGAGTGAAAAATGAACAATAAGTAATATTATGAGGAACAATTCTCTCCATCACATTACATATTTAACTGGGCATTGTCAAAAAACACGTTCTAGCCAATATTTCAATGAAACTATATAAATTTATTTGGTCTCTGAAAATATTTGGAAACGTCCGTAAGATTTCAGCCATTATGGTGGTTCAAATATACAGAAACTTTTCTCCAAATATATAATATTTATTTTATTGATCTCTAATAACAAGATAACAATATACTAGCAAAACAGTTTTGTAAATTGATGTCTAGGGTTCTTTGGAACCTGAAGGACGGAATTTTCTTTAAAGTTGAATAACTATTACCAACTTGTGATGCGTCAATCAACAAACTTTGGTGTAAAAACCACAACACTTTGAGAAACCCCCAAGAAACCAAATACTGTCCAACAAAACAACAGCACAAAAGGAAACATATGGTATAAACGCAAAGCATAAACCAAGGGAATAATGAAAGCATTGCATTAAGTCAAATTAACTGTTTAAAAATATTGAAATTGGAAAAATTTGGAGGTTAGTGTGGAGATCAATTCCTAGTCCTCGCGGTGTTAAAAATGAGATGAACAACCAATTCTCATGCGAATGAAATGAAAATAACTGTTTTTATACTTTCGTAAAAATCCTAAGTTCATTGAATTAGTGTTATAAAAATGACAGTTAGTAGTTAATTGAATTCATAGTTGTTATCGATTATTGAATCAACTAACATGAATAATGAATACTTAAAATACCTATGTAATTAACTTGCTGTTGAGAAAAAAGGCAGCGGATTAATATTTATCCTCTATTATTCCGGTACTGTAGTTTTAATTTGCAATTTGTCCTGAAGAAAGCTCAGTGTTTATGTGTGCTTAAATCAACCTTAAACCCTGGTGGTGCTTCCATTCAAACAATTTACAATAAATTGTTTGAACTGTGTAGCCAAAGTTAGAATTTAAGTAAATGGATTAGAATTGTTAAGACACACCTACACAATGGATACTGGTACACCTGAGGATACATTAGCTTTGATGTTGCTAAACCTCCGGTGATAACTAGGTCTAGGCCTACTTAATTTCGGCCGACTATTAAAGTGACATTTCTATTATTCTGCGTCATTATTTTAAAAAACAAGTACTACTACGAACCAATATTTTTTAAGCGCTGAAGTTTGTGAGGATATTTTAAGCATTTGCTCATTTTGGCCACGGTTATACTGACATTGTCTCTACGCTGGTGGTTTGACAGCCAATCAAATATTCATTAGAATGACTAAACTGTACTAAATGTATTCCTACAAACGCTACAGTAGTCTATGGCAGCTAATGGCTGCCATAGATTCAGAAAATCAAAGTACAGCCAACCAACTACGCCCTTAATTTATGTAAAAGTATTAGCTAGGAATTGTAAGGTAGGCTCTATTTAGATGAAATGAATTCATTCGTGTTTGGGTTTTTGCTCTGTACAATACAATAATTAATTAATGAACGAGTGACGTTGTGTCCTTAAATTATTATTCCTCTGAATTTTAATCAAAATATGTATTTATCATATGTGGTTAGTTAATAATTAAATGGATGCTTAAAATTCCGTGTATTTTTGTAGATACTTGGATTACAAAACTTTCATCTATTGAGAGTTTTGTCTGGTCTTTATCCTCATAAAATAAACCTGAGTTCAATACGTCTAGGATTTAAATTTATTGTCGTCAAATCATTATTTCAGAAAACAATTTAAGAAAAATGTCTCTGAAAAACACGTTAATTTTTTTATGTATGGTATCAATCAGGAATATGACAATTTATTTTTAACATTACATATCTAACTACGTAAACAAAATACATATTTCATTTTATATTGTGTATATGCTTCAAATTAATACGTAAACTGTCTGTGGGGAATTTCTTTTTTAAGTAATGACTAGATCTTTTTACTTATGATCTAGCTCTTTCCCTTTTGGTAGTGTGTTGTGTTAGTTTAGATTTTTTGGTAGTCATACATACGGTAGGCCTATGTACTACGTCAAGTTGAGACTATTATTATATTATTATATCATATAGTATCGTAGGCCTACATCATAGGCCTAATATCGTACGACCTATCATATAGAATCACTTGAATCCTCGCTAGTAGATTTCGCCTGGCATTTAATACAATTAACAAAAAATAGTATTGGGGCTTAGACTTATATTATTTCCTAAAAGATAATTTTGCAAATCTTTTTTCACTTGTTACACGATTCTATTATATATATAAAAAAATACGCCGATTATCAACTGCTTCTGCACATATCTATCGAACTTGATTTATATTGTTTTCATGCTAAACTCTAATGGATCGATTCAGCCACTGTGATACCAGGGGACAGTTGTTGTGGTCACTTATTCCTACACACTATTCAATATAATATTCTAAAACAAAAAGAAATTTAACCCAAGACTTAAGATCATCCAGGTCATGTAACTCTTCAGACAAACAAGCGAGCAATTCATTCATGAGAAAAAATCTACCATGATAATAACTGCGGATAACTTTCCCATCATTCCGGACAGGGGACATTAAACATAATCATTCTTGCCTATCGGATCATTAACCGAAACAACTCTAGGCTCAAGTTTTCACCACTAAATCTAGAATATCATTTTTTTCCCATGATCTCGAAATCGCGTAGTGTCTTAAACCAGCTGAGTAAGAAAATGATAGCAAACATTTTCAAAGACTATTAAACCAAGTGAGTTTATAATGCCAATCGCACACGGAAACTCCCACTTCATAAGTGGGTACAGTAGTTAAACTCACCAACACAATAATATTCCAAGTTGATTAACGTCCTTAAAGAGATTAATTACTAAACGATAATTATTTTCATCCACACCAGTTGCTACAATATTATGCATCCAACATTTAGGTTACAGTACTTTCATTTACTGTACTGTAATTGTATTGACCCAGAAGTTTCCAGAAAACAGTCTAAAGAAGAAAACAATATTATAAGCTGATCTGAAATAGATGACAGCTCACGTGGACCCCTACAACTTGGATACAAATTTTGGATAATCACCGATTTCCACTTTTAAGTTATGAACGGAATAAACACAGTTCTTAGGGTAGATCTCATTAAAGGCAATAAAATGCGAATGTAATAAAGTAATTATGGCCTTTAATTCGTTTATCTTAGTAAACACATCACAATTAGTATAAAAATCTCCAATTTCTAATGAAAAAACTAATGTAATCAAAAATATTTTTTAGGAAAATGATTTCAGTGTCAACTAATTCCTTCTAAAATGAAATCAGAAAAAGAAAGGTCAATACTGTAGAAGAAATTTTCTTTTATATTTTTCTACAGTATTGACCTTTCTTTTTCAGATTTCATTTTAGAAGAAATTAGTTGACACAGAAATAATTTTCCTCAGAAATAAAAAGTAAGATCTAAATAAATTAGAAATATCTAATGTATCCTAGGGTATTCCAACTTTAATGCTGTAGACCATCATGTGGTACTCTTGTAAATGGTAATGAGGAATTCTGCGAGACAAAAAAATCGAACTCGAGGTTTCTGGTCAATATCTGGACACTTGTCTCACTCCAGAGAGTGGCGGAGCCAGGATTTCCCCGACGGGGGCGGGGGTCCAAGGTCTCCGGGGGGCTGATGTCCCCGACGAGAAATAAGTGGGCGTGGTCGGGCGTTTCTAAAAACCTTTCGAAAGTGGTCCAAGGGACGTAGCCCCCCGAAAATAAGACAATTTAGGGGCTTCAAAGGCTTATTTGATCAATTTTAGAGTTTATTATTATGTATGGGGGAGGGGGTGGGGCTAGGCCTGTAGCCCCCGTAGCGCCGCCACTGTGTCCAGATATTGTACAATAGCAACATTCTACAAATATCTAGACACAAAGCAACATTGTTAGAAAAAAATTTTCAATTAGGCTAACAAACTTTGCCAGATGTAAACTTCTGCAACAAACATTGTATCATTGGCAATCAGGCATTAGCCTACCTTAAATTATGTATACACCTCTAAACTGTTTTTTTTCAATATCGAAAGCTACACAATTGTTTCATTATTTTATAATTTTTAATCTTTTTTACATTAAAATCTGATCAGTGATAGTAATACCGTAATCTAATATTTGTTTTGGAATAAAATTGGTAAAATTAGTGTGTTAAAAAATATATCGATGATGTATGACCTCTTTAGTAAAACACAATTAATAATAATAATAATAATAATAATAATAATAGGCCTAATAATAATAATAAACATTTATTTGGTACTCAAGTATTTCTGACATTCCTGAGACATTCATTAGTTAGAAACATAAAGACTATTATACTATAATAGTCAACATAAACTGAGTATCATTTAATATATGCTAAAACATTACAGAAACGTAGTGTCTGCGACGAAAGCGTAATGATGATTATGATGATGAATATCACATTAATGATAGTTTAAGTAAAAAGAAAGTATAGTAAATATAACAATTAAAATATTATAATTAACATTTTCACATATGAATAGAATAGTATTGTCTTATTCGGTGTAAACACCAAGGATAACCCACGAAGTCTGAAGAAGACATATTTCCAGTAGAGTCCTTCTGGTGGTGATTGGGCAGACCAGGAGACAACCCCTTCTCTTTTCCGAAGAGTGTACTGCGTTATTTAGTGTACACATTTACTGTAAGGGAGAGCAGCGATGGGAATTAAATTCCGAAGCAGCGAGCAGCGATGTGACTTGAATACCGAGGAGTGTACTGCGTTCACATTAATACTATAAAGCAGAGCAGCGATGTGACTTGAATACCGAGGAGTGTACTGCGTTCACATTAATACTATAAAGCAGAGCAGCGATGTGACTTGAATACCGAGGAGTGTACTGCGTTCACATTAATATTATAAAGCAGAGCAGCGATGGGAATTGAACCGGGGACCAAGAGATATCCACAGTTCAGAGCACACAATTTAAACCGACTGAGCTAAATGCTCTCGTATATAGTTGTTTATTCTGCTGTGACTTCTTATCTTCGGTTTACCTTAGATTTGTCTTCAGTTTGTTGTAAACATTACGCAAAATGTGCCAAAACTTCATTTAATGAAAATCCGAAATCTAAATAGGAAGGTTTATAAAAAATATATTTCGTAGACAGATAAGTCCTCTAATAATTATCACGCGCTAATAAGTAAATCTATGATATCATTATTATTTCCTAGAAATGTTATTATGATTGATAGCTGAGTTTAAATTTCAGCGATTGCTACGATCTGTATTAAATTGGCTGTGGCTCACACAATTCAAGAGCGACTTCGTCATTCTAACGCGTCTCACTTAATGCGGTTATCCGCGCTACCACATCTAATTCTAACAGAGATTTGAGGATGTTTATATTTTTGCTATCTTAGAACAAATCCTGCAATTGAGTTATTGCTTTAATGTTTAATTTTTGCACTTTTTTTTTGCACAATTTGAAATCGTCAATAACCGGATTGAATTTAGATCCATTGACAACACAGTTCATAACCTCGGTGTTCTGTTATTAGGAAAAGTATTTTTGAAAATTGAAATTATATGAAACTGCCATCAAAACCCTGTACTGTACCTATTAATGCAACGCTAATTGTCTAAACTTTAAGGCCACAAAGCATGCTTTGTAAATCATAAACCATTATCTTAACACTCTATTTCTGACATGAGGTAACTAATGAAATAACTGAACGAGATAACATAAATATGCACCCTATCTTTATTTATTGGACATGAATAACTTTTCTTTTTTATTGAAACTAATCGCGACGTTCACATACCAGAGGGTATAAGCTATACTTTCTCTAGAGTGTTTTCAGTGCGATCGCTGTTACTGCGTAGCAGTCCCTGGCGCAATCGGAAAGACCCCCAACCCCATCCGACCGACCAATCAGCATCACCGGAAGCTCTCGGCGATATGGTGTACCGATTATATAGGAACCAAACTTTAAGCGAAAGAAGCGAGCGCATCCTCTAGTAAAAGTAATAATAATATTAGGAATATCATTATTATATTAATACTTGTTTTGGACTCGGTGTTCAGCCAACATTATTACAGTATACAGTATTCATTTTTGTACGTGGACGAGGTTTCTGTAAATTTCTGGTTTATGATCCACAATTACAGAAATAATTTCTTGAGTTCATTCTGACGAGAATACAAGTAGTCGTTAACGACATAATTCCTACGGTGGCTTCATCGCCGAAATTGACTTGAACTCTAATCTACGTGCATACATTGCACAACAATGTATTAGCAGTCGACAAATATTGTCTTCTGAAAACAAACCGAGCTACAGTGGGGCACGAATACTGCCACTTGGAGCTGCGTTATTGTAAACGTACGTGGTAAACACGTGTTCTATCGTTGTCATTCCTACAGTCAGTACATAAATATTGATCGAATTTCATTAAAGTGAAAACGTTTTAACTGAAGCCGAAGAAAAGTAGAGCATATATGCAATGAATGAATGCATTCTATAGAAATTGTACTAAAACTGGAACATTTTGCTTGTGATTTTTTTAAATGTTTGCAATGGATCGGTATAAACACAATGGAACAGGTCGATTACAGAAAGAGGGAAATGGCCTAGGCTATTCTAGAAATAATTTCTGCTAAACCTTCTCTTCTTCGAATCAGAGAGAAATAGATAAATTGATTATTTTGAGTTCCTGGAGCAAAATGAAGATGGAAAATGAAGGTTGAAATACAGAGATTGAAGGACATGAAATGCCATCTCTGCCCGAATATGCCTCAATTAAATTGAAATAAAAGAAAATTATTGTATTATTATTATTATTATTATTATTATTATTATTATTATTATTATTATTATTATTATTTTCATAATAATACTAATAATAATTTATTATTATTATTATTTATATAATAATAATAATAATAATAATAATAATATTAATATGAGTAAATAAGAATGTGAAGTTATCATCCTGTGCATTAATTGTAACATGGTCAGGAATACGCGCTTGTCATACAAACGCACGTGTTTTGCATACATGTATGCTGTGGTTTTTGTGAGCCCTTAGCAACAATATCTAAGGGGCGGGGCTTACCTTAAAGGTACATTGGGTAGCAAAGCCACAAAAAAATCCTCGTATTTTTCCAAAGAGTAAATTTAGGTCTACGTGATTAAAGTTAATGCTGCAGAAGGTGAAAAAGAAAAGAAACCCAATATGGTAGGTCTAAAATGGTGTTGGCAGACAACGACATCTAATACCGTAAAACCTCGAATAGACACCCTGGGCTTATTTTTTTTTTTTTTTTTTTATGCGAACATTGGATTGGCCTCCTTTTGAGGCTACAGTTTTGCAAGTAGAAGAGGTGAGGGGGAACTTCTTTTCAAAATGAATGCCGTAAATTTTTGGAATTACTACAATAAAACAATATACGGCCACTGTAACATCTGTTTGTATCATGGAATGTATTAACCGGCATTAAATCACCTAAACTACTGTATAAACTAAACGTGTTTTTAATTTATTTTGTTTCTTTAAAATTCATGTACAGTGTGTACAGTATTATCTCAAAAAGAAGCCTATGTTATCTTGAAAAGAAGCCCATAAGCTTCTTTTCGAGATGGGCTCTTTTTTCAAAGCTACTTTTGCAAACTAAAGAGGGGGCTTCATTTTGAGACGGGATTCTCCTCGAGATTAAGCCCATTGGACTCCTGTTCGAAGTTACGGTACTGTGGATACAACGGGAGTTTGTATCCACAACGTCATTTATAAGAAAAGCATGTTAAATCCCTAAGTCAATGCCACTCTAAATGACGGAGATTGCAAACATCTTCCGAGTTATATCCACTGATTGGTGTGATTACTTCGATACAGTTTATGCTATCACAGTAGACAGAGCTTTAACAACTTGATTTACGCACTAGCTTTTTCTATATTGAATTTTCTGAAATTGTCTTCGTCCACACCAAAATCCATCATCTATTTTTAGAGCTATCAGATATATTTCTATGTACATCATCTACCAGGAAATATGAATTTGGAATGAATCTTTGATTTAAAAAAGGGTGCATTAATATGATTGTCTCTTCATGATGCAATCACGTAGTGTATTTATCTTCTGAATTTGATTTTCTTGCCGTGATGGTAATATAGTATCATAACATGGTTACACTAGGTCTACAAAACCAGCTGAGCATCATCAGTGCGTTGAAGGTTTACGTGTAGTCTAAACGCACGCTATTTTAGAAGCATTTTTCTGCTTCCATCGCTTTGTCGGATTACGTCAGGCTAGAACTACTTACTTGGGATATAATATGGTACCGGTATCCAATTTGTCTTTATAAATCTCACAAAGAAATTGTATACATATTCATATATAATATAAAAAGTAATTCAGTAAAGTGATTGCTTAAAAGTCATGCCACGCTTAGCTTAAAATTGGTTCACGATGTGGTCGTTCCATTTATTGTTTCATTCTTCCCTTGTAAAAGAAATGTTGCGTCAGGGCTTGACCTTGTCGGGTCGCGTCGACAACATTTGCTTACGTTTGCGTTTGTGTTAGTTTTGCGTAATGCCAAGATGTGATGCTGTAGAAAAAAAACCTCAATAACAACAATCTGAGGGCTCAAGAACTCTAAAAGCTGTTCACACCATACGTTGCGTGTGCATTGCGATTCTTGCATTTTCGTCATCATGCAG